>NC_136967.1:37422163-37452163 GCF_032717465.1 Coenobita brevimanus
AAAGTACAGGTATCTGGAAGAAAAGTAAGGATAGACTGGAAAATGGGAAAACCAAAGATGGAATAAGAATACTTGAGGTGACAAATGAACCTGTAAACCACTGAGGAGAAAATTAATGTAGTAAATTTTGAAGCAAATAAAAGGAGAATGAATGCAGCAAGTAGAGTTGTGGCCGTGTGATAATCGCAATGAGTGGTTGATTCTAGTATCACGAGTGCTAGAAACACTAAAAAAAGAAAGAAAGAAAAAAAAAGGAACTGTCTATTAATATTAAGAAAGATCTGATGATCCTAAGAAGTGTTCGGAGTACCGGCTCTACAAACAGTGTCGCAATGCAGTGGAACCAGTTCTTCCAGCTGCCAGTAGCTGTAGTACACTACTTTTTATGACGGGCAAGCAAGCACAGCGAGCGAAGCGATGTTTGCCCTACATTTAGCTGAGAAATGAGCAATGGTTTTCAGAGGCTAATAACGTTTCTACTCTGTCAGATAGGGAAGAGATTCTTTCAGCAGTTAGTAGGTATATTTACTACAATAAGTTTTTAGCTGCATATTTACTTATGAGCCCCCCCAAAAAAAAAAAAAAAAAAAAAAAAAAAACGTTTAATTCCAGCTTTTCAAGGGAATGTACCATGGGCTTCAGTTGACATGCTCCACTATGACACTGAATAATAAAAATTGTCTGTTGTAACACTATGTTTTCTTGCATAAATTCTAACAAATATAGGATATTACGCTCATAGTTTTACATGAACGTTTTTCTATATTTAGGGGGTGAAATCAACAAGGGTAAGCGCCCCATTTCTGGGTTTTATCACTCGATCAATAGCCAAGCGTTTACCGACGCGGTTGGTTGACACGGCATGTCAGGAGCAGAGAACTGAACACTGCACGTGTAATAAATGCTACGGCGCCTCACAATAGGCGCATCCAGAAAGAAAACGTGAGAGAGAAAATGAGAGATAGTAAATATTTTCGCTCAAATATTCTTCTGTTATTGTTCAACTGCCTCATCAGAAATGCTGAAAGTTTACACCAAGATGAAATTATGATGATAGGCTTACGTACAAACGCTCGCTCACCCGTCTCGTTCTCACAATGCACACTTTACTGGCTAATAGTAGTGCAATAGTTACAATATTCCATTTCTGACTTATATATACATGTAAGCGCTGTTTGCTACATTTAGTCGTGTTGGTGTTAGACGGAAATCAGATAAGTCTGACGCTGGTGCGTTTCAAACGTCAGCACGCCGTCGGTAGGGTTGCCATGGCGTCAGACGTCAGAGGCCATTGGTTGGGTTGCCATCTGGTATTGATCATAACGAAATTGTGACATATCTGACAAAGATTCTTTCTTTTTATTAATAAAGACACAACAATATTTGGCACTAATCTTAAATTTTCTGATGATTAAGTGCTTGCATTGTTTTTTATTTGCAGTACAACAGTATATTTCTCGTGGATATTGTTAACCATTTCAGTAAATGATAACTTCTGATCTACATTATAAATTTAACTCGGTAAACTTATATTTGGTCACGAAGCAACTAATTTGATATTTTTTTTAAGGGCCAGATATATGACCTGACCTGTGGCTGACCTTGACAGATTACTCTCAGAGTCTAGTAATTTCTTTCTTACCTTACCCAAAACCCTTCGACCAGCTTTGATTCAGATCAGATCAAAAGTGTTTTAATTAATTTCACCTAGTGACGTAAACCTTTAACCGTTCCCTATGACACTGACCTTTGCTTGATTGATTTGAAAGTAGTATTTGTAAATAACTGTTTTATATTAAACCCGTCCACTAAGTTTAGTCCACATCGGAAAAATGGCTGTTAAAGTGGGCTTTACCACGTGACCTTGGCCTTTGACCTGTTGCTCTCTAAAACAATAGGTCTCTCTTTAGGACTATCCTCAGCTCATCCTCCAAGTTTGAATCAAATCATATAACAACTGCTCTAGTTATTTTGTTCACACAGACACGCAGGTCGAATCTGACCATGAACGGTGGCCTTGAGTTTTAACTGATTGATTTCAAAACTGAATCCCCTCTTCACTAAACCTTTCATGTATTCCACCAAGTTTGGTTCAGATCAGATCAAAATTGTTTGGGTTGATCTTGCACAGTTACCTTGACCTTTGACCTTTCCCTGTGACCTTGACCTCTGACCTTTCCCTGTGACCTTGACCTCTGACTGATTGTTCTCAGACTTGACTTCTTTTATACTTGATATAACCATAATCCTTCCACAAAAACTGGTCTAAATCTGATAAAAACATAAGAGTTGACTTTGCCCAAAGACCTTTACCTTTGACCTACTATTCTTGGCCCCCGATGGGCTGATTCTTTGTAAGGTAACTAGTTTACCTCTAATGAGTCATTGCTTTATAAGCAACGTAAATTGCCCCTCATGCGAGGCTTGCAGTTTGGTCAGTGCAGACCTTTGTTGTTCATTTGAGGTCAGCATCTCAGCAAGGGCTAAGAACGATACGTTTACTCCATGGCAAACCTTAAACCCTTCCAACAAGTTTGGCTAAACTGGAATCAATGCTGTTTGAGTTATTTTGTAAATAATCTCTGACTCAGGTCGAACTTTAATTTTGGTCTGGTTTTAATTCAGTTTTAACCAAACATGATGGAAAGGCTGAGGGCCTGCTAAGAAGTACACGTATTGCTTTTCGGAACATTAGCTAAACAGTCAAGAGCACAGGAGGAATTCTATCTATCTATCTATCTATTGTCAGATGCCATAATCCCATAAGGGTTGGCCATTTGACTTTGAGTTATTTGTTTTACGGGGAGGAGGAGCACTAACCCTCCACCGTCCCACTTGTTGACACGTAGGGAGAACGTATGGTTTGGTTATATGGTTATCAACTAGCGTTGTAAATGGTTTCTTGGCGTATAAGAAACCATGTGGCTTGTCACTCAAGTAAAGCCACCTAGGAGGAATTCAACTGATACATTTTCTATCCAGTTTCGCCCAAGCATTATTGAGGGTTTGAAGATAAGGTAAAAATTAAAGGCTTCAGGTTCGAGGACAATTGGTAAAAAATAATGGTCATAGGGCACAACAAATATAACTTCCTCTTCTAATTAAAACTCTTGCTAACATTTCAGGTTTTCGCAGCACCACACACACACACACACACACACACACACACACACACACACACACACACACACACACACACATATATAAATATATATATATATATATATATATATATATTTATATATATATATATATATATATATATATATATATATATATATATATATATATATATATATGTTCCATTCTTGGCCTGTTATGAGGTTATTTAGTTAGGTGTATTCTTCCTGATCAGTATAGCTTCTGTAATGACGAGGCGGAGTTGTCTTGACAGTGTTTAGGAATGCCTGTGTTTTACACTACGTAATATCTTATTGGTCTGATATACTGGTTTGTTACTGGCGTCTGCTGAGTGTGGTCATCCTCATGCCTATATTGCGTATGTGACAAGGCTTAGAATTGTTGTGTGGAAATGAAAGTTTATAAGTTACATTAGCAAGCTGAAATGATTTTTGCTCGGAGGCATTTTTTTTTTTTAGAATTGCAGATTTTACTGCTTCTTTAACAAGTAACTAAAATTATTACTATCAGTGCAAGTGACGTTCCTAGTAACAGTCTCAATGCACGGTGGACTGCTAGGTAAGGCGAGATCATAAATTATGGTTACAGTAAAAGATGTTAATGGCTGAGTGTGTGACGAGCAATTGCGTTCCAGCTAGTTTGGCAGGGAAAAACTTATGCTTATTTATGGAGAGTAATCACCCATTATTTACTGAGAGTTCATGCATTTGTGATAGTTCTGCATCTTTCCTTCCTCCATAATTGCACTAGTCCTCACTCCTTTCCCTTCATTTTCCTTTACTTCTTCTTTCCACTTATCCCTACCTCATCCTCTTTTCTCTCCCAGCATCATGCCTCTTGCACACTCTACTTCCTCCATGTTTTTCTCATCTTTTCTTCTTCTTTCTCCCTAGTTATGTTTCTTTCTAGGGGTTTCCTCTCTTGTTTCTCTCTCGGCTCATCTCGTCTCTTTATTTTCCCGTTTCCTTCCAGAACTCTCAACATTCCTTTTATCTTACTCGTATATCCCCCCTCCTTTCCTCTTCTATTCCTCATCATTTTCTTCCCACATTTTCTACCTCTTCCAATCCTTTCCTCATATCCACACTACTCTCTCTCTCTCTCTCTCTCTCTCTCTCTCCTTCCGCGAAGATCCTCCTCCTGCAAAGTCTCTCCTCCTCCTCCTCCTCCAAACTCTCTAAACTACCTCCGCCTTCAAACTCCTTCATACAAATTCCCTCAGTTCTTTTTCCCCACCATCCCAAATTTCCCTTCCTCTTATTCCCACCCCACCCCCGCCTCACGCTGGCCATAACTTTTCCCTTTGTTAGGAAGATAGCCTCAACATTTAGCTATCCAAGCGTGGTTTAGTAAGGGGCAAAGTTAGTGAGGTCTTCTGCGATTAAGCAGAAAAGGATTTGCCTTGCATTTTAGATGGATTTAAAAAAAAAATGCTATGAAGACTTAGAGTAATGCATTACTGGACACTGCTTTCCCAAGATAATCCGTTCACTATAAGGCGTCACCTGTATCTACTTCCATATACGTGTAAGTTCAGATTGAATTTGTCACAAAACTGGACCTTCCCCTCAATGGATGAATTATACCCAGAAATAACCCTTCTCTGCTGTAGGACGAATAACATCGTGGACGGCGATCTGTTGGAGGAGTGATCCATGAAAAAGTTGAAGTTTTGAAATTTTTACGAGTGTGTGGATCGAGTCTATACACAGTACTATATATACCATCTGTAGGTGAAAATAAAATGTCCGGCACGGCTTGAAATCGAGCGCTTACACTTTTGTTTTCATAGAATACCAGGGCTTTGGTGCCTGAGAAGAAGTTAGCCAACCCCCCACCCCACCCCTTTTTTTTTTTTCGTTTTCTGCCACGCTTGTGCCTATGACTTAATGTGCCAGGATGAATAGCGGTACGGTGTTAAAAGTTTTTTTTATGTGTGTCTGTTTGAAGCAACCATAGTTCTTAATTGGAGTTGCTTCTTGTCAAAATCATCTAGGATGAGGTGCGTTACTTGAAGTGGATGGCAGTAGTCATATAGAGGGATGCGGGGGGGGGTGATGTTCTTTAAATTTAACGAATTCCATTATTTCAGATGGTGTGAAAAGGAACAATATTAAACTGTATAATGTGGGAATGTTGGCAGGTTTTCCTAGTCTGAGTTAAAGATGTTGGTTGCTTTCCTTGAAATATTGTGGATTTCATTGTGAGTCCATGAGAAATTGAAAATTTTAGTGACGACATACAACAACGAGGCTAAGCTCTTTTAAGCTGATGTTTCAAAGTCAGACCGAACCTACAACTATAGAGTTATTTGTAATTTTGACCACGTTGAATGGAAGTGATGATTGCTTGTTCCCTCTCATTATTTTGCTATCTTCAGAATCCGTGCTTCTTGTGGAATATTAGAGGATACAGTATTTGTTTATAAGTTGCTTGACCACTCTTCCTGCTTACAGATACGAAATTGGAGAGTGAAGGTTGCAAAATGAACGCTTTATTGAAATTCTATTCCTGAATTCCCTCATACTCTGGTCACATTTCTGAGGAGGCAAGGTACAAAGTTTCAGCATCATTTATTTATTATTTAAAATATTTTTTTACAATACATACTTCAAGTTGACCTATCGTTTAAAAAAAATTTCATTGATAACAGAGATGAAGACATTTCGGTTAGCGATGATTTGAGGCAAATTATGACAGTTCGAGGTAGCTGAACTATATCAAACTCATTATTTTTTTTTTTTACTTTGGGCTTGAAAAAGAAAAAAAGATATAAATGAGCAAGATTAGAATCAAATTTAGAATGTCTGGATGAATTCAGGCAATTTGGACCATGTTAAGTGCAGGGGCGGCTAGGCGTTTCTTTTCCTTCAACTCATGTCAGGGCAAGGGGGAAAAAAAATGACCATGAAAGCAAGTGGTACATTTTTGACGGTTGAGTGTGTGACTTCTTTTAACTAACTTTTCCAACTCATCAGTGCCTTGCAGCATCATATCACTACCGAATGAAAAGGAGCTAGGTTCATCACGCGAAGAACTTGCAGGCTGCACCGAATCCCATGTTCTTGTCTTTCAGGCTCGACTGATTACCCCTCACTAACGAAGTTACGAGGAGGTTGTCTATTCACCCGAGTGTGTTTGTATGTTTCTTTACGTAAAATATATGATTTCAAAACTTTTTTTTTTTTTGGATATCAACGAAACTGTCGGATAGGTGGGCAGTGAGTCAAGGAGAGTTATTAACTTCTGAGGTGGAATCTGAATTCGGATGCAGGAATTTATCACAATTCTTCGTAATTTACCATATATTTTTTTGTTATTTTCTTTTTTAATAAAAAACAATTATCGAGTTCAATGTGAAGCTGAATGATCATGAAATGGAGAATGTGACTGCCTTCAGACAAATAGGTAAGGTAATGAGCTAGGATGGAGTTTAGATGAGGAGGTATGAGAGAGAATACAACAGGAAAGCACAGACGCAAGCACACTCTGAATAATGACAGTGTACAGGAAGATGAACATGGCAGTAAAGAGGTCACTGCATGATTCCCACACTGTAGTAAGAGAAGCTTGGACTTTAATATAACGACACAAGTCAAGAGTGAGAGGAATGGGTATGAATTACCTGAGAGAAGTGCGAGGAGTAATGTACAGAGACAGACAGACAGACAAATTAATGTGAAAGTTAGGGAGCACTTTGGTGTTGATGCAGATGTGCTGGATAAAATTAGTGTGAGTACTCTGGAAGAGTTTGACCGAGTCGGGCGAACGAAACATTGGAAACTGACTAAGACAGCACATATGAGTGATGTAGAGTGAAAGAAGAGAGGAGACCTAGGACGGGTTGGAGGGATGGGGTAGAGAGGTATCTGGATGACAGTTGTGAGGAAATGAGAAAGGGATTCTTAACGGCGGGGTGGGGGGTTGATTTACCCATGGCCATCCGTGCTGTGATAAAGGAGTCTGTCTACAGGCAAACAGGATAGACAGACTTTAATTAACAAAATTTCACCCACTTTCACAACGCGGAGATAAGTTGTGCCACGAGAGAGAGAGAGAGAGAGTGTGTGTGTGTGTGTGTGTGTGTGTGTGTGTGTGTGTGTGTGTGTGTGTGTGCGGGCATTAACTTGTGAATAGTATAATTTAGGTGTTTTGATCCAATTTAGACCAAACTTTTTTATTTTCCTTAGAATGATTTTTGCTCCAGTAGTCGACAGCCATCTGAGTGTGCCTCGCACAAGAACATTATGGAGGTTCGGCTAATCTCTCAGGGACGGAAGCCTTCGGTCCTCTGTCTTATCATGTGAGTAATAATTAAAAGAATAAAACATGGTTTTATCACGCTTGTTCTAATGCCGTCCACAACAAGGAGAGTGCCTATACAATGTCTCGGACCCACTTCCTGAATCTTATCGCCTTCATGTCTTTGCCCGAAACCATGCTAGGTTGCTTTTCACAACACTAGGAGTAATTTAAGTCTTTATTAGATGCTCTGAACTCTCTGAATCATATTCTTCACGCTTCTTTTGGCACCTTACCAAAAACCTTTCTAACAATTTTACTTCATTATCCTTCCCTTCTCTTTCCTCCCTGATAGGCTAGTTCTGTAGCAGCTGCTTCTACTTATACAGCACAAACCCTCGCTTAAACTTTTCTCCTCCAATTTCACCTTAGACGATTCCAGTGCTGTTCCTCCATAATTTCCCACCTCTGAATTCCTCATGGCTGACAATAAAATTTCATCAGCTGATGTGCTTTCTTCCATCACAAGCCTCTGTACTAACAAGATATATGGGCCTGATGAAGTCCCTCCTGTTGTCCTGAAGAACTGTACTTCTGTGCTTACACCCTGCCTAGGTATTTTTTCCCTTTGTCTGCCAACTTCAACTTTTCCTTCTTGCTGGGAGTTTTCCTCTCCTTCAGCCTGTCTCGAAAAAGGGTGACCAATCCTAGCGTTCTAAATACCATGCAATTGTCGTAGCATCCTTTATTTCAATGATTTTAATCAATTCTTTAAACACCTTTCCTATCACAATGTTCTTTCCAATCGTCAGTATGGGTTCTGCCAGGTATGTTCCAGTGGCGATCTTCTCATCTTCCTTTCAGACTCCTGGTTATTCTCCTTTAAGGATTTGGCGAAAGCTTTGACATTGCACTTGACATCTCAAAGGTTTTCGATCGAGCCTGCCGTCAATCTGTCATTTCAAAGTTGCCATCTTACAGTTTCTGTCCTTCTGTCTGTACCTTTAACTTAGCATCCTTTCTGGTCGTTCTATAGCTGCTCTTGCAGACAGCCATCGTTTTTCTCCTATAGCTATCAGGGCTCCGTCCTATCACCAACTTTCTTCCTTCTATTCATTAATGACCTAAGGTGTTCATCTAACCCTGTCCACTCATTATGCTGATGACTTTACACTTCATCTTTCCATCCACTTCTTGTAGTGTCCATCTCAGCAGTTACTTCAACAAACAAGAGATGAGGCTGTGGCCAACGTAATGTCTGATTTGACCCACAACTCTGTTGTAAATATTATCTTGTTGTTTTAATGCATCAAAACTCAGTTCTAACATCTTTTGACCTGTCGATATCTTCTGCAAGAGTATCCTATAATTTTTAACAATATCCACGTCAGTCTTGCATGATCTTTGAACATTCTTGGGGTTTCTTTCTCTTTCGATTTATCTTGGAAAGATCATAATACCTCTCTTGTGAAATCTACTTCCAAGAGATTGGGTGTGTTGAACTGACTCCAAGCCTTCTTGACACCCTGCACAATTGTTGATTTTATACCATGGTTTTATTCGCCCCTGTGTAGAGTACAGCTCTTATGTGTGGAAAACATACAGCACTTCTCAACAAGGTGGTCAAAAGCTTTTCGTCTCATTAACTTTCCTCCTCTTGCTGGTTCCTCACAACCTCTGTCTTTTGACCACACTACTGCATCTTTATCTCTTTTCAATCGCTACCTCAGTGGCCACTGCTCCTCTGAACTGTTTGGTTGTATCGCTCCACCACTACAACGGGCATATAGCCGCCATCTAGCAGTAAACTTTCATCCCATCTCTATCCCATTTTTTAATGCAAGAGTTGACCATTACTCGCAGAATTCCTTAATGTTTGCAATAGGTCAACTCTGGAACTGTCTCTCTTTGTCTGTATTTTCTTTTGCCTATTACCTGCAGTCCTTTAAATGCAAAGTGTCCACGCATCTCTAAATTAACTGATCTTGAAATTGTCTCTCTGCTGTCTTCTTTTCGTTTTTCCTTGGAGGGAACAATCTTGCAGGCCTCTGGCCTTTGGTTTCTTCTTGCCTGCATTAAAATTAATGAAAGTGAAGGATAAGGTAAGTAAGGATATAAGTGACTGAATTTTAAAAAGAACAAATGGTCAAACTTGAATGTCATTCCTAATGTTAAGTGAAAGTTTTATTATATTTAAATGAATCATAGTGAAAAGGTTGTGATTCAGCCAGGAATGAAATTATTCTACTTTGAGAAGAATCAGAGGTCAAAATTAAAGAACAAAATCAAATGTTTGGCGTTGGAGTTCAAACAGTATAGACCGTTCAAACAGTATAGACAGTACAGACCGAACGCGGTGGAAGAGTTAAAAATTAGTCATTGATCAAATGACAGAGCAAGGTCAACTACTCATATAACCGTTTTCTAACTTAGTGAAGTCTTGAGGATTAAACAAGGATGAATGAGTTTAATTTAGAGAATAATCGGTGAAAGGTCAAGGGCACAGGGCAAGGTTAAAGACTCAGTCCATATACCACGTGTGTTTCACGGGTGTTTGACTCTCTGAATGCTCCTTCTTGAACTTTATGACGGGGGAGAGAAGCAAGAATTGTATTGTCTGTGCCCTGGTTCTGAGGGTCTTATCTCTTGTGCGGTCGAGTGGTTTCATTAGGTGATTACTGTGTCGTCCCAGGATTACAGACTAGTAACAAATGTCTCGTTTTCTTTTACTAGCGTTTCTTCTTAGTCATTTGGTCTATTATCTTTCTTCCATACCACTCTCGTTTATTGTCCATTTTCTTACTCTTTTCAGTAAATTTATGTTATTATACCATCCTTCCTTCTTCGTTTAGTGGTCTTTCCCCCCCCCCCAATTATTAATATTCCTTATTATCTGTCTCCGACCAGGAGGGGCTCGGGAACGGGTATTGTTTTCACTTTGTTTGTCGGTCTGTTTGTTTGCCTGTCTGTTAACAACTTGACGCGAAAACTACTGGTGCGATTTTGACTAATATTACTGAGATGATGGGCAATGACCTTCTGATCACCTGGTTAAATTTTGTGCTAAACTGGACCAAGGCTTAAGCTGTAGGCCCAGAAAATGTAAACAAAATAATCATTTTTTTTGCCATAACTCCTTCCAGATTCGTTATATGGACATGAAACCAAAACGTAAAGGTCTATCTATCTATCTAATGCCAGACGTCTCAATCCCGTTTGGGGTGGCCACAAACAAATCGCCTCCACGTCGCCCTGTCCCCCGCCATTTCACTACCCTGCTCCCAACTCACACCCCCCTCTCTCATATACCTCTCCACCCCATCTCTTCATCTCATCCTCGGCCTCCCCCTTCCTCTTCCCCCCTCCACCTCACTCACATACACTCTCTTCGTCAGTCTCTCACCCTCCATCCTCTCCACATGGCAAACCACCTCAGAGTGTTCCTCATAACGCTTCCTATCACATCCACATACACACCACAACGCTCCTATATATCCTCATTCGTCAGCCTGTCTCTCCATGTGACTCCACAGGCTCCTCTAAATTAACTCTTTTCCACTGCTCTCACTCTTGACTTGTGTCCTTCCAGCAACGTCCAAGATTCATTTCTATTCGTTAGAGTTGGTATCACAATATTGTCATGTAGTAACTTTTTCACTTCCATGCTCACTTCCCTGTTTCTTATCACTGCTTTCAAAGAACCAGCAACCTTTCTTCCCTGCTGTACCCTTTCAAGCACTTCACCCTCCAAACCTCCATCCTTACGCATCACACTACCCAAGTACTTAAACGTACTCACAGTTTCCATTTCCTCACCATCCAACCTCGCTGTATATTCACTAACTTCACCTCTCTCAAAGACCATCACTTTACTCTTCCCTACATTCACCTTTAGATTCCGTTTCTTACACACTCTCCCAAACTCATCCACCAAGCCTTGCAGATCTCCTTCGTCTTCACTCAACAACACAGTATCATCTGCAAACAACAGTACAAGAAGTTTCCAAACACTACCCTCTCTCACCAGGGCCACTCCAACATCCACTACCACCTTGTACCTCTTTTATTACCCCATCCATGTGCAGATTGAACAACCATGGAGTCATGACACATCCCTGTTTCAACCCAACTTTCAAAGAGAAAAATTCACTTAGTTCACCATCCACACGCACTGCAGCCTTAGCACCATTATACATACTCTTCACAGCATTCAACAACTTCCCATCTACTCCATATATTCTTAATACTTTCCACAATCCTTGTCTATCGACCCTGTCATATGCTTTCTCCAAATCCATGAAAGCCGCATACAATTTCTTTCCCTTCCCTAGAAACTTTTCCACTAAAGATCTAAGAATAAATATCTGATCTACACAATCTCTTCCCTTCCTAAAGCCTCCCTGTTCTTCTCCAACTAATTCCTCTGTTCTTTCTCTAACTCTGTCAATAAGTACCCTACCATACACTTTTCCTATTATACTAAAAAGACAAATGCCCCTATGATTACCACATATTTCTTTTTCCCCTTTCCCTTTGTACAAGGGAATAATTATACCTGACTTCCAATCCTCCGGGACGCTACCTTCCTCCCAGGCCAATCTGCACATCTTCCACATCCATTCTACTACTATCTCTCCCCCATGCTTCAGTATTTCACCACACACTCCATCAATTCCTGGGGCTTTCCCCAATTTAACTTTATTCATTGCTTCCACAACTTCTATCCTAATGATTTCTTCCTGTCTTCTCACCTCCTTCCTTCTCCCAGCCATTCCCCAGCCACTTATACTCACATTACTTCCATCCTGTATGTTCAACAATTCCTTAAAGTGCTCTCTCCATCTGCTCACTTTTTCTCCCTTCTCCACTAGTAATCTACCAGTTTTATCTTTCACTCCCCTGCTAATCTCACTCCCACCCTGTATTACTCTCTTCACCTCTTTCCAGAACATTTTCTTACAGTCCCTCCACTTTACACTCAAATTCCTTCCAAATTCCTCATCCACTGTCTTCTTACTCTCTCTCACTAATCTTTTCACCTCTCTCTTTCTTTCTACATATAACTCTCTCTTCCGACTCTCAACTTCTTCCACGCCCCTATTTCTCACCCATTCATTGTATGCTTTCTTCTTTTGTGCATATTTCAAATCTGCATCATATAACATGACTCATTACATCAAGGGGTTAACCCCCTAGTTAGTAGTAGGGGGTCAGTGTCAGGTGAGTCAGGTTTGATATGTTACATCTTTGACTAGGTATTCTGTTGTGTTTATAAGACAGCACTAAAATGACTGCAGGGGACGGGTTTGCTGTGTCTTGGCATCACTTCTCGTTTATTCTTTTGTTGGTCATCCTCCTTGCTACATTTTTTAATGACCTCTCTTAATTTTTATTGACCTTCCATCTTTTATTGTCTTCCTCCTTACTCCTCTTACTGAATTTGACCCGTCCTCGTCCCACAGGGGCTCGGGGACGGATATTATTTTCACTAGGTTTGTTTGTTTGTTTGTTTGTCTGTCTGTCTGTACAACTTTACACGAAAACTGCTGGTGCGATTTTGACTAAAATTAATGAGATGATGGGCTATGGCCTTCTGATCACCTGATTAAATTTTGGGCCAAATTGGGCCAAGGCCCAGGCTGTAGGGCCGAGAATGTAAAAAAAAAAAAAAAGGGGGGGGGATGGGTAAAAATAGTTTATTTCTCCTTAACTCCTTTGAAATTCATCATATAGACATGGAACCAAAACCTAAAGGTGCATCTTTCACATTTGCATCCTATAACGTGCCTCATTACGTCACAGAAGGCCACCTCCCAGTTAGCGGTAAGGGGGTCAGTGTCAGGTGGGTCGGGCCTAAATTTTCAAATGGCCATAAAATTTTCATTTTTCACCCACTTTTCTCCATATTTGATATGTGGCATCTTTGGCTAGATATCGTGTGTTTGGGCGTCAGCACTAAAATGACTGCCGTGGACGGGTTTGCTGTGCTTTGGCACCGCTTCTTGTCTTTTATTGTCTTTCTATCATACACCATTCCTTTTCTCTGTGTTGTCCACTTCACTCTTCTGGAACCTTTTCCATCCAAAACAATTTCAGATTTTTTTTTTTTTCTGTTCTACCATCTTCGCCCACTTCCTTGCTCCGCTTTTGCTTTTATGGTCTCATACTGGTTTCATCTATTTCTGGTTAATTTCCCTTGTCAACTGCATTGCAGCAGTCTTACTTTCATGTTACTACTACTACTTTTCAAACTTTTGCATGTGTCCTTCCGTCTTTACTTTTCTCGCCTTTTCTTACTCCTTCCGTTGTTCTTAACTGTGTACTTTCTTGTTTCTGTCGTTACTGTATTTCACTCATTTTTTCTTGTTTACAGTTTCCTTAATCCTTCCTAGTTATTGCTTCGTCTTTTGTTTCCTCACCGCTCCACATTTCTCCGGTTCTTCTTATATTGTTCCTTTCTCTCTGAAATATGCAATTCCTTTCTCCTACAACCTTGTTTACTTCATTCTGCTGCTCATGTAATTTGTTTCTCACTCTTGCTCTGCCAATTCTTTCTTCCTTATTTGTTCACTTCTTGAATTATTTCACTTGCTTCTCGCTCTGTTGCTCCATTTCTTTCTTCTTTCCTCGTTATTTCTTTCCTCCCTCTTGAGTTTTGCTGAAATGATGTTAAATTATAATGCATACTTACTGTCATGTAAAATGTTAGCTTCTCTTTGCTCTTCCGATGCCTTTGTTTCTCTCCTGCTCCTAATTTTGTACTCAACTCATCTGTGCTTAATTCTTCTTCCTTCATTCCCCTTGCTGTTCTTGAACAGTCTTTGATCATGGTTTGTCTCAAATGTATTCCCCCTCATTGTTTTTTATTCTTGTCTTCTTGGTTACTCTTACTTGTCCTATTTATTTATTTCTCTCGTTTTCTTTTCAACTTGCATTTTTCATTCTTTCGTTTTATCTCGGCCCACTCTTTTCTCTTGTTCTACCGTTATTTCCTGTATTTCCTTACTTTTTTTTATGTCTTCGTTTTCCTTCACTAACCCACTATTTTTGTCTCGCCATGGCTCTGTTTGTACTTGTTCCTTTTTTTTTTTTTTTTCATGCCTTTAGCCTTCTTCCTTTTTAAATCTGTCTCCTAATTTCTCGACTCGTATTTCTTGCTTTGTTTTTGATGCTTTGAGGCTTCTTTCTCCCGCTTTGTTTTTATTTCTTCCTCTCAGCTTGTTTTCTGTTTTTTCTTTCACTATTTTTTATGCCTGATTTTTTGTTCTGCTGTGTTTGTAGTTTCTTCCTCCAGTTCCTTCGTTTTTCAGTTTCTCCTTTCACAGTGTCTCGTTTTTTTTTTTTTCTGTTCTTCAATTTTCTTCTTTTCCCACTCTTTCTTCCTTACTGCCTGCACTTATGTTTGTTTTACGTGCTCTCTCTCTCTCTCTCTCTCTCTCTGAGGATCATTGTTGTGTATACTACCTGCTGCAAGTAGTGATACTACCACAGCCTGGATGAATATGTAGTACCATTACTACTACTACTACTATTTTTTTTTTTTTTTGCAAAGCTGTTCAGTACGGCTACTCTTACAGCTGCAGTTTCTAAAGGACATATAGATTTTTTACGTCATATTTTTGCAGTAATTACATACTGGCACTTTGCGGCTTTAATCAGTATCGTAATACCAGATGCAGGATACTGCTTTCTTTTTTTCAAAACTCAAAGAACAACGGGCTTGCTAAGCGACAGCAGCTGGTTGTACTTTTTTAAGTTGTGTGTGTGTGTGTGTGTGTGTGTGTGTGTGTGTGTGTGTGTACAGAAAACTCAAAAAGTTTTTATCCGATTTCAAACAAACTGGTGGAATGGTGGATGGACAACACTTTTTTTTAGTTCAACAGGTCGAAGGTCAATGTCACAGGGCAAGGTCTATTGTGGACCAGCAATATCATAATAAACAGTTTTCTTCTATAATCGACAAAACTTAGAGGAAGGGTTGATACTGGGACAACAATGAAGTGACACAGCCGTGAGAACATTCACAGATTAAATATATTTACTACCTCTACTGTGTACATGAGATCTTCATAACTTTTGTCCCGTCCACTTCCTGTATATCTGTATCCCGTCTTTCGTACCTCCCATCCTTCCCTTTGTCTCTCTCTTCTCCCCTGTCCCAGGAAGGATATACGTACGTGTAGTACAGTATTCCTGCTCACTTCCCGTACTGAGCGTAGCCTACTTCCGCCAGCACATACGGACCCAGACTCTGGACTCTGGAGAACGAGTACATTTTCAACAGCCATAGCGATAGAAGTGGTGTCAGTGAAGTGGCTGCTGTGCCTTTACCAACAAAGATTTTGACAGCTGCTGATATCAAGAGGAAATGCCAACAATGTTCACAAGAATATTGGAAAATTGGATTCATCACTTCATTTGTCATTGAAACAATGCCTATGTGCCTATAATGTGAAGAGACACTCACTAACGATGGCATGAAACCTGCTGAGAATAAAAGCCACCTTGAAAGAGTTCACTCTGATCAGAAAAACATAGATTTTGATTATCTTAAGGCAGCGGAAGAAAAATAAAAAAGTCGACCAAATATACAGGCATTTTTCAAAGCACCTGTCAATGTTGATAATGAAAGAAGACTGAAGGCATCATACAGAATCTCCCTTGCCATAGCAAAGAAAGGAAAATCCCATACAGCTGCTGGGGTCATAATCCCAGCATTTAAAAAGGTGACTGGAACTGTTATGAAGAAAGACTGTCTAATAATGTTCGCCATGAAGTACCCATACAGTGCAGCGACGAATTGATGAGATGGCAGATCGTGTGGATATAACCTTGACATCTGAACTGCGGCTCTTAAAGTTTCTTCTCCAGTTCGATGAATGAACTTTCGGCAGTTCAAATATTCTTACTGCCTATGTGAGTTAATATAGTCCAAGTCAAAAGTGCTCTGTAGACCAATTTTCGTATGCCAAGTATCATAAAGCTGATGCAAAAGGTGAGACAATTTTTCCATGGTTGGGGGAGTATTTGGAGAAGCACAGTATGCCCATGAGCAATATTACTGCATTGGGTTCAGATGATACACCATCAATGGTCGGCCGCTGTAGAAAATTTGCTATTTTACTCAAGGAAAATTTACCTGATGTACGTACTATTCATCGTATCTTGTAGCCAAGCAACTCAGTGGTGAACTGCGTGATGCCTTGAAAATATGTTTAAGAACAATTAATAAAATCAGATCACATCCACTTAACTCGCTATTGTTTGCACTGCCGTGTGAAAACAATGATTACACTCTGAACCGAGTACCTCTGAACACTAAGGTAAGGTGGTTGTCTAGAGATGATAGCTTGCGAAGACTTGCAGACTCGAAAAATTTTTCCGTGCATATTCTAAGAGTTGTAAACCCATCACTATGTGAAGAGTTAAAAACGTGTAAGAATTATCTGTTCTCTTTGGCAGACTTATATTCAAAATTTAATGAAGAACGGAAACATTTGCAAGGTAAAGATATTAAGGTCCTTCAGACCAGCAGACTTCCAAGCCAAAATAGGCCTATTAAAAGCTTGAGTGGCATGTAGAAATGTTTGGTATTTTTCAAACTTATGGCAATTAGAAGAACATCAGAACATTTCAGATAGTGACTAGGTGAATACAAAACGCACCTTGACAAATTAAGGGAAGACTTTCAAGTACATGTTGAGGACCTAAAGGAAATGCACATGCCGGAATGGATTCTTATATCCTATGATCTGGAAATAGAAAATGGAAGCACTGACTCTCAGTTACAGGAAAAAACTAATAGAAATGACTATAGACTTCGAAGCAAAAGCAGTGTTTACGAGTAGAAGTAAAAGCCGCAGTGACTATGGGTGCAATGTAAATAGTTTGCTATTTATCCTCCGGCTTTATGTAGTGGTTCAGCCATTTTTACTTGAATTTCCAAGCTCTTACATGGTTGAAGCTGGTTTTAACCATGCAAATGCACTCCTAACACCGCAGAGGAACAGACTGAACCCGGAAGAGCGTGGTGACTGACGACTAACACTCACCAATTTCCAACCAAATATCAGTACCCTTGTTAACGCTCACGAGAAGCATCGTTCCCATTAATGATATCAACAGTTTCAGTAATTTAAAAAAAAAAAAAAATGTTAAATCTTTCATTTTTAAATCTTAAATATATCCTATTTTATTAGTCACATTATTATTATTATTATTATTATTATTATTATTGGTGGTGGTGTTGGTATTGTTGTTGTTGTTGTTCTTGTTGTTGTTATTATTACTATTGTTGCTGTTGCTGTTACTATCATTCGTAATACTATTAGATAATTAAAGTTGGCTAGTGTTTACTAAATTGCTTTCATATGATAATGCTTGGGGGTCGCTGAAACAATCTGAAACTGGACGAAAGAGTCTGTGAGCCGAAGAGTTTGGGGACCACTGATCTAGACAAAACCAAGATATTATAGCATATCTTCTTTCCTCCGAGAAGAGACAAGCCTCAAACTTTTGAAGGCTGGCAACTGATTGGTTGTCCGAACGCATTCATAATTAACAACACATTTAAAATCATTTTTCTTGTAACGATTATAAGAACCTTTTGACGATATGACTGTCCAAATAAAATTGTATATACAGTTATATGGATAGATTAATTAAAAAAACGTGACCTTACTATGTTTATCAGATGACCTAGATACGTATGAAACCTTGAATTCTCAGGACAAATGAAAATACTTAGAGGTAAAGTTTTACGAGTACCTTGATTTTCCCCCATGTTCACGCAAATTAAAGCAAATTATATCATTACTGCGATAGTCTATAAAATCTAAAGTAGTGAAACACCGGCATTTCAATGAAGGATGACATATTCCCTGAATTTTGATGAGTGGTAGACACGGTGGTGGTGGTGCGTGGAGGGGAGGATAGACTGCTCGTGGGATAGCCCAATTGACTAAGCAGACGAGTATTCGAATTTGCTTGAGAGCACTTTGCTGTCCCATTAGTTTGCATTATGCTTTCTACTTTCGCATCATTAGTAGGTTTTCTATTTCGTTTCGAATATCAAGTTATAACTTACAACAGAGCTGTGACAAGGTATGGGCTACGGGATATTTAAGTGAGTGACATATACTGTAGCTTCTTCATCGGTGTCTACCAGTAATTTTTTACTGGAATTCCGCTGATACTACATTAGCTTTTACAAAATATCGCAGTAATGATGTAATTTGCTTACTTTGCCTGAACAAGGAAAAATCAAGGTTCTTGTAAAACTTACCTTGACGTGATTTTATTTCTCCAGAGAATGCAACATTTCATAAGTACCCGTAACAGGCCATCTGATAGACATGGTAAGGCCCGTTTTTAAATTAGTCCGTGCAAATGTATCCCGCTAATACCAATACACCAGTCCTGTATGAGACAGCCCTAGCATGGATTCAATATGGACGGTGGGTGTTAGCGCCGAAGTGGTGACATGTAGAGATGTGTATGGTATGTAGGAGGACTACTGGGCCTTGAGAGCAGGCTGTGAAGCCTATGCCCAGAGTCGGACACATAAAAAAAAAATAATAACTATATTTACTTATTTATCTGGACAATCTTATCGTGAAATGGTTATTGTATCCCTAATGATAAAAACAATTTGAAATGTGTTGTAAATAAAGAATGCACTCAAACAACCAATCAGCTGCCAGCTCTCAAAAGCTTAAGGCTAGTCTCTTCTTACATGAAACAAAAATAGGCTATAGTATATGACTACTATTACCCAGGCAGGTTATACATAAGTAATTCAAAATTTACACACACACACACACACACACACACACACACAGAAGATAGATAGATAGATACAGATAGATAGATAGATAGATAGATTGTGACACCAGTCGAGCAGGGCGGTGCTCCCGAGGTGGATGGCAAGCTGGTGACAGGGAGAGCTGGAGCTCCCATTTCACGAGCCCTCAGGACCTGGTCCTGACCAACTCCGTTTGTTGAACATTTTCAGTGCATTCGCTTACAGACAGTAGGCCAGCACATTCTCATAAAACCTCTAACTTCAGCTGTCTACACCACACTACTTGCACATTAGATACCACACCTTCTATTTCCATTCCCCCTTAGTAATGGCTGCTGCATTAGTATCTTCAGTTCCGGTGGTATCTCGGATTGCCACCTCCGGCACGGTTGAGTTGGTGGCACAAGGTCCTCCCAATCGATATCAAGCGACTGTGCTGACAGTGACTATTGCAAACATAGTTTTTGTTCATTAGCGAAGAAGCGCAGGTTCGGCCCTATTCTTCACCAACATCCGTGGTCTTAGTACCAATTGGAACCCAGTTCATTTTTTTTCTTTAGTCAGTATCCCCTCTAGCCCTGTTCCTCACAGAAACCCAAATCTCACCCTCTGGGCCACTGAAATATCTCCATTTTCTTTTCCTGGTTACCAACTCCCTACAAACTTCCATAATAAGGATGACACCTGTTGTTATATCAAATCAGAATTAGCAGTTGACACTGTTTTAAACTACTCTTCAGCTAATTTTTATTATTCAATGTATAAACTAAATTATCTAAATATTACCAAAGATATCTGTGAAATTTACCACTCCCCTAGTGCCTCTTCAGAAGCCAGTGTCTTTGACTCCATATCCACACAGTTGACTAACCTTATCCTCACCCTTTGCACTGAAATTACGGTTTTGGGTGATTTTAAGAATGGTTATCACATTCTGCCAGGATTGACGATACTGGTCTAGAATGCAAGCTGTTTGCAGAATCATTACATCTCACACAGTTGATAAAGCACTCAACTAGAATACCAGATAACCTTGACCTTAACTCCTACTTCTTGGATACATTTCTGACAAATAATCCAGATCAATACAGGATAGAAGTGCTGTCACCACCTGGATCCTCCGACCACAATCTCATCAAAGCTTCATTAGTCAATTCCCCCAAACCTCCCTGTTCTGAACCTGTCAGGTTTATGCGATGGCACTTTGATAGGGCAGACTGGGATGGATTTAGAAATTATCTTGCTGACATTCCATGGCAGTCTTCCTTCTTTAGTGGCATCAGTTCTACCCAGTCCCACATTAATGAATTAATGCAATCTGGTATGGCATTCTTCATACTAAGTCAACAGTTCGCTTAAAGATCAGACTTCCCAAAAGTGGTTTGATAATAACTGTGCCAGAGCAGCTGCCCAAAAGCCATTAGACTATAGTTCTTACCGTACTTAAAAAAAAAAAATCTGAATCACTCCATTAATTTGAAATTGCTTGAAACCATGCAAATAAATCTTGCTTAGTAAAACTCTCTTCACAACCAAGCATCCAAAATTCTAAACAATCCTAATGACAATAGAATATTCTGGACAATTCTCAATTCTTTCAATAATATCTTTAAGTCATCACGTATTCCCCTCTATAATCTTCAGACGGCAACATTACAGATGACCCGCATAGTAAAGCGAATATCCTTGCCAGTACGTTTTCCAGAAATTCTGCGTTAGAGGAAGTCAGCCAGAAGGTCCCAGTACTAAAACCTGACTCTCCCGAAACTGCTCCACTTAAAATACAGACTAGATACATAAAATCCATCCTAGACAACTTACCAACCAACAAAGCTCTAGGCCCAGATGGATTTCCTCCAATTGTTTTGAAAAAGTGCTCTCCAGAACTGGCTTCTGTTCTAACCAAATTATTTAGATTATGCATTCGTACTTCTTCACTCTCTAATTCTTAGAAAGAATCCAGAATCCACCCAGTTCAGAGGAAAGGAAGCTACTCTGGCCCCTCTCATTACAGACCAATAGGTATCACATCTTCTCTTGTTAAGGAACTCGTATTTGAAATCGTAAGGAACAAGCACATAATTAAACATCTTGAATCCAGTAACTTAATTAGTGACAGACAGTATGGTTTTCGCCACAAATGATCCAACATGGACATGCTTAAGCCCCCTGACCCACACCATCCATCAATCAATTGACCAACATGGAGAAACTCATGCAGTAGCCCTTGACATTCCTAATGCTTTTGACAGAGTGTCACTGCTCCCTTCCGTCCAAACCCCCTTGCTGTGGGCTAACGTCTTTTCTTCCTCTGATTTTCTCATATCTCAGTGAAAGAAAGATAATAGTAAAAGTCGATGATGTATATTCCAATATCCACTCAATAAATGCCGGCGTGCCACAAGGATCAGTTCTGGCTCCAACCCTATTCCTATTATATATTCATGATCTCTTACCTACTAACCATAATCCCATCCATTCATATGCAGATGACTCAACACTTCACAGTTCATTTACACTTAAACACCCTTTCACAAAGTTCACTCTCTCTAGCTCACAACTCAGTACAGCCATCTCCATAAATCAAGACTCATCTAAGATCACTGAATGGGGACAAAATAACCTTGTCTCATTTAATGCAAGTAAAACTAAATATATACAGTTTATTAACAGACAGATATTGCCAGTTTCCTACGTTACCTTTAATGCTGCTAATATTCCTACCTCCAAAGGTATTGAAATTCTTGGTATTTCACTTAACAGTGACCTCAGCTGGATCTCTCATGTCTGTTCACTTGCAAAAACCGCCTCAAAGAAACATATATTATTGTGCTGAGTTCGTAGCTTCTTCATTGACGAGTAGTTGGTTGTAAGTTTATAAGTCATGTCGGCAAGTCCCGGGCTTGCGCTCCCCCAACACCGGAGAGCGCGTCCCCGCGTTGGGTGTGGTCGCCGCGCGCCTCCGACTCTCCCAGAGGAGAACGACGACGACCGCCGCCGCGTGCGCCCCGGAGCACTCAGGCGAAGGCCACCGCACGCCGCCGGACGCCATAACCGAGGTCGGAGGGGAGGAGGGAAAGGGACTCACGCCCTCGTCGCCTCTTCCAAGGGAGCCGGGCGTGCTGCGTGGCCGAGGGATCAGCCCCATCTTCAACACCTCTTCTGCCGTTTATCCTATATTCCCTCACCCCTCCGTCCTCCATACTTTTGTTTTCCCTTCTCTTCCTCTCACCTTCTCTCCTCCTCTTTCACACTCCTACCGCCATTCCTTTATTGTTCGTCATTATTTCATAAGTTTTCCGGATTTCATCCTCACCCTCACTTATCCCTGCTACCATCCCTTTCTTCCTCTACTAAGGTCTCGCTGTTTGCCTCATCACGGCCTCCCTCCTCACTACTTGTTCCTCTCTCTTCTTCAGTCACACCCCTTCCTACTATCTCCTCTTTCTCCGCCACCCTCACTCTTCCGTCTACTTCTCATGCACACTCTTTCCAGTTACCTCGTAATCTGTTTCCATCTTCATTCATTTTCCCTGCACCGTCTTGAATTTCTCCTCGTCCGTTATCGTCACCAATGCAGTTTTCTTCTTCTTCTTCTTCTTCTCTCTCTCTCTCTCTCTCTCTCTCTCCTTATTATCATTACATTCACCTCTCTCATTTCTTCTTACCTCCATCGCCCTCTCCCCTCACACTTCCCTACATTCGACCTCGTTTTCCTATGTTGTCACATTCGCATCATAACCCACAGCTCCGCACGTCCTCCTCCCCTACCCTCCTACTGCAGTTCTATTCTCGTCTCCTTTCATCCTTCCTAACATCTGCACCAGGCGCCTCTTACCATAACTCAGTTACAACCAATTAAACCGAATGCCGAACTACATGCCTGTATCTATCTATCTATCTATTCTACCAGACAATCAGTCTTTATCTATCAGTCTGCATGTATTTATGTATGTATGGATAGATGGATGGAGGGATGAATGAATCCTAAATTTCCACGGCTCAGCAATCTTCAGGTGAAGCGTAGTTACCTGGGACTTTGTTTGAATCAGAATATAGATATATATATATATATATATATATATATATATATATATATATATATATATATATATATATATATATATATATATGCTCCAAGAAGATGACGTGCATTTGAAGACGACTTTCAATTGTTGCTGAATTGGCGAAATTGTTGCACCACAAAGTCTGTTTTGCAAACTCACTGCACTCCACGGATTAACAGTTCAGTCATCCTAATCAACACCATAGTAAATTCTCTCTCTCTCTCTCTCTCTCTCTCTCTCTCTCTCTTGGTAATCATCATCGTTGTTATCAGCAGTAGCAGAAGCAGCAGCGTAAGTATCAATCCAGATATTCCAGCGGTGGTCTGTTGTATGAAAGGACGCGTCAGAATTCAGGCTCAAGCTTGGCATGGTCTGTCTATCTGTCTACTTACTGTCAGCTGCTTCAATCTCGCTAAGGGTGGCCACAACAAACTGCCTTCACGTCCTCACCTATTTATTTCCCCTCCTTCCAATCCACACCTGTCTCTCTCATAACTCTTTCATGTCCGTTTCTCCATCTCTTCCCTGATCACTTCTAAACAGTCTCTCATTCTCCATTCTCCATGACCAAACCGTCTCATAGTAGTTCTCTTAACCCGTGGCATGCAACTTACTCCATATGAGCCAAATCCGAGGGAGTGCAGTCCCTCGCATGAGCAGCGACACACAGTTTTTATATGCTAGTATGCTTTCTGTCGTCTTATGCTGACATAAGTTGAGTTCACAGACAAAGTAACCGAAGTAACAGTAGCTACTGTGAAAGAAATTCGTATGGTTCCTGATTCATTTACTGTGGTGGTAGCACCCGAGCAAGAATGAAATATGTCTCAACAAAAGAAAAAAAAAATGAACGCAAGCCAGACAGCAGCTATTGGAAGAGAGGTAAGATGAAATAAATTACCGAAAGTAGCATGTCACGCTCAAATTTTGGCTTATTGGACTATCTGAACTCTGAGGCCAATTGTGGAATGTTCGAATACAATAACTCCATAACTGAGCTGAGGAAAAATAATTCATGATTAACTTCCAAGAAGATGACGTGCATTTGAAGACGACTTTCAATTGTCGCCGAATTGGCGAAATTGTTGGACCACAAAGTCTGTTTTGCAAACTCGCTGCACTCCACGGATTAACAGTTCAGTCATCCTAATCAACACCACAGTGCTCCTTTACTTCATCAATTGTCTATCTTTCTCTCCATGAGATTCCATATCCTCCTTTCAAATTACTCATTTCCACTGTTCCCACTCTCGATATGTGTCCTTCCAAAAGAGTCCAGGTTTCACTTCCATGCGTTGGAGTGGGGATCACAATCACTAACCCTCCCCCGCATTTCAGGGTTTCCTCACACATTCCATCAGTACTTGGGGCTTTCCCAGATTTATTTTCTTCATGTCCTGTAGTATTCATTCTACTGATCTCTTCATCCCTTCTTGCCTCTCTTCATTCCCGTGTCATTCTCCAGCTAGAAGAATTTGCACTATAATTTTTTTTATTCAACACTAAAAATTCTTTATCTCTGTTTACAAACTTCTCTCCTTTCCACCAACATTCAGCTGACTTTATCTTTCATTCCTCTGCTGCTTTCCTTGTCAGCCTTTCTTACCAGCTTGATCTCCTTCCAAACTATTCCATTACATTCCACCACTTAACTCTCAAATTCTGCCAGATTCCTTATCCACTCATCCCTTACTTTCTTTTATTAGCTTTTCAGCCTCTCTAATCTCATCTACATATAACTCTCATTTTTTTGTCTCTCTACATCATCTGTTCCTGCCTTTCCCATATTATCATTATATGCTTCTTTTTCTGCTACAGCTAACTTCACCTCATCGATTCACCATGCTGCTCCTAGTACTCACTTCACCTTACATACCGCCTCACATGCTACACAGATTTCATGTGTGTATATATTATACTTGCCTTCCACTTCCTCCACATACCTCAAATATTGCCTACCTGGCCGCTCCTCCACCTCTGTCTTGTACGACTTTTTCGCCCTTTTTATTTTAGCCTTTCTGCAGCCTTTCTACTTTGCTCGCAGGAGCTGCTTCCTCCTGTCTCTCTCTTCCGTTCGCCCAATGCTTTTGCACCTCTATGTTGAGCACAACTATGTAGTGATAAAAATATAAACCACTCTCCCAAAGTCTATACACTCTCATATCCATCACATATCTCATATACCCAACCACACGCATATACAATCTATAAATGACTTCCATTCATTCTGCTCACAGACCTCTCTCATTATAAAATCGCCATGTATACCTGTGGATCATTTTGTACCAAAAGAAGGTACTTTTTTTTCAAACCCTTCTCATCATCAGTATCCACCTGAGTGCTTTCATTCCAATCCATTCCAACAGGTACATTACACTCACCAATCACCACAACTACCCTGACATTCTCAACTTTTCCTTGCATACTTCCCCCTCCCCCCCCCCCCCAAAAAAAAAAAAAAAAACTATCTCCTTTCCAACTTTTCTATGCATGCATTCACTTTTGTCCAAAACTCATCTTTCACTCTGTTCGCTTGGTCCTTGATTTTGGCATGTACACAAACAGTCACCCATGCTTGGATTCCTACTTTCAACATTGTCCAAACAATCCACGATCAAACCACTCTGTGGCTGCTGGCGTCAAATGACGTTTACCTGATAAATGGCCACAGGGGTCATTTGAGCGCGGCCCATAAAAAACGGTGAAAATTTGTGGGAAGTGAACAATCGTTTTGAACATCTTCAGGCTGACCTGCATTACACTCCCATAAAACCCATCAAGCAATTCAGAGCCTGCCGCTGTAATGAATGGATTTTCAATTTTTTTGCTCCTGGCCATGCCTCAACAAGCACAACTACACCCATTATCTCTACCCAGACAGAAAATATCATCTTTGTCCTCTCTTGCAAAACACACACAACCACCCTGTTTACGATTATGAAATAATACAGGCACAAGCAAAAAAAACATTATAATAAGAGAAAAATACATTTTTTTCCTGGTGTCTTTACCTTTTTGTTCAGGTTTGTTGTACTGGTTTGGATATTTCGATGCAGTGCAACTTGTAGAAAACTGTGAAAACTATCGGGATGTGAACAAACATCTAGGACATGCGACTGACCTTCACTTCACGCTCTCACACGTCATTTATCAGGTCACCACCTGCTGCCGTGACGAGTGGATGTACGATTTTTTCGCTCGTGGCCATGCCTAATCACACGTAGTCACACCCATTATCTTGACCCAAAAAGAAAATATCATCTTTCTTCTCCCTTGCCAAACACACACAATCACCCTGTTTACGATTATAAATAAAATCAGGAATAAACAAAGAAGTCATGAAAATAAAAGAAAAATTAATTTTTGTTTGGTATCCTTACCTATTTGCTCAGGTTTGTTGCACTGTTTTCAATCATTTTACATATTCTTTGCCTTTTACAGGCATAACAGAAAAGTTTTCTGTGTTCACGTGATGTTTTCGTGGGTGAAAAGGCCTTCCTTCCCTTCTTGCTAATCAGCTCGTGCGAAGTGCGAATGACAGGTCGTCTAGCAACTCAACCCTTACTGTCCAGCCTGTACACTCAAGGGTCTCATTTAGGTCTGAAAACTGACACTCTCGCCTCTCTTTTCCAACTAACTCCACCACCCAGACTACAAAAATAAGTCGATACTACCATAAACACAATAAACACCAAAAAATGCAAAATAAAATCATAACATTTTTTACATTCATATCTAGCTTATTATGTACTGAAAAAACTTCAAAATACACATATATAGTTATGTCACACATTTTCAGCACCATTGACAATATTTTTTGGTAAAAAAAAAAAAAAGAGCAATGTTGCATCACTGCAATACCTACATGTGACTAGTATCAGCTGCCTAAATTTATGCAACTTCTGCATTCGCTTGCGTGCCACAGGATGGGTCTAGGAAGCTGAAAGTTGCACTGCCAGGTGCGTCAGAACTTCCTCTTCAATATGGCAAAGAAAAAATAATAATTTTCGAAACTTCTGAAAATGGCCCCGGCATCGGCCAGGGTTGCACGTAAAATTCCAAACCCACGGCAATGGAGGGGTTATATTTTGTTCCCCTTTTCTCATTCCGTCTCTTGCATCCAGCAAAATGTATACCCTCATTTGCCCTTTCATTCACATCTACTGCACACACACCCAATCATTACTCCCATACTCCCACATACTCACCTTGCCATTTGGTCTCAGTCAGCTCATATATGTCAACCTTTGCATTCTTAAGCTCCTGAACAATGTCTCTTTCATTCATCGCACCATTTGCACCTCTCACATTCCAATCCGCCATCCTTATCATCCCTTGTCTGGTCCGAGGTCATAAACTGTAGACCCATCTCGGTTTGATCTTCTTTGTTGTATTTTTAGTTCATTTTACGTGGTGGGACACTAGCCTTAGCCAACCCACTTTGTCCCGTAGGAAACACACGTAATTTTGCAATATGGCTACCACCTAACCTAGTAAATGATATCCCGGATTACAGGAAATTATTTGGTTTATCTCTCAGTACAGAGTCACCTAGGGGTAACTGCACATTGAATGAGTGGATGATGGCCGCCCTCAACCAAGGCAGTTGAATTATTAGAATTTTGATAAAACAGGATTTTTTGTTGTCCTACACAACCCTTCCACATATTATACTTTTACACTAGTCTCGAATAAGAAAGGTCTAACATGTATTCATTATGTGTACTCTGTATTTGAGCCGAAATGGTGACAAATAAAGGTGTGTGATATGTAAGAGGAGTTGTGAACCTCAGGAATTGGACTATTGAGTCAAGCCTAGCGTCGGAAGATAATAATTATTATATTGAATCCAGTTCCCGTGAAACAAGACCTTATGGCTTGGACAGACATCAGTGCCAAGGAAGTCGTAGATTAACCTATTCAGTATAAGAGTCCATTCATATGCTGGATGAAATATTATAGAGTGCACCATCTTAGAAAAAATTGTAAGAAAAAAATGCCCTCATAATGAAAGAATGCATAACTGTTGTTTCTCACCCTTTAAATTGGAGGGGAGATTAACAAACTAAAACAATACTCTGTAGGTAACAAGAGGATGAAAAAAAAAGACGTCATCATACCGAAACACTGACTTTGAGTGGTATTACTGAAGCATCACTGCGTAAAACCTATGCGTAATAATTATTCCACATGATGAACTCTGAGGTCCCATTATACTGTATGTTGATGCATTTTTATGGGTGTTGGATAACTTATGAATAAGACTTGGTGGAATATTTAAATATTTCCTTAGTATCTCGGCCTATAAATAAGAATTTTCAAGGTTTTTCTCTCTTAACCACAATGCCAATAGCGGACACTGTTGTTGGCTTTATTCACTAGGAAATGGTTATAGCAGTCCATTTATATTTAGTGTAATTTGAGCTTACCCACTGTGTAATTTGTTGGCAGTTTTGTAGAGTGTACGTGGATTTGTTGTTATTCCGAATAGGATACAGTTAATGTTAATATAATGACTTTGTGATAGTTTTTTTTTTTTTTTCATTTTGTGGGACGATGCATGTAATATATAATGTATGATTGGAGGCTGTAATAATAAGCTACAGCTGATGATACGAGTTTTTGCCCTCGCTGAAGCAAGCCAATTTATCTCACTACCAGGAAACCTTGTGTCACCCTAAGTCGCTAAGGGTACAAGAGGTCTAGATTAACCCCATAATGAGGTATGACAGTTTGATCATTTTACTCATCTCGGGAATGACGACTGACAGTTTGAGTATTTTACTCATCTTGTGGCATATCCAATCACTGGAGGGTTAAGAAGCTGGCAGTGCATGTTTTCCATATCAACAATGTGGTGGTTGTACATGGAAGGAATAGTGAGTCGGGTGTGGTGACTGGTGGGGGACAGGAGGGAAGAAGTGTGTGGTGAAACAGAAGAGTCAGACGTATTACAAGTTCCAGGGTTGTGCATAAACCTTTTACTTTTAGTCATGTCCGGTATCTGACTCCTCCTTATGAAAACATTTGACCTAGCCCTGTTCCTAGAGTTACTGTACTTAAATCTATAGTTTAGCCCTCTCTTCACCCCTTCATCAATCCTCAAATGAAGATAAAAAAACATGCTGAGTTATTTCGGTCACACACACACACACACACACACACACACACACACACACACACACACACACACACATTATGTTTTCATTGTATCTCCTTATGTCACTCTATGTGGTCCATTACAGCCCCAGACCTTCCCCACAGAGGAAAAACGCTAATCAAAAATTAGGTGGAAGTTTTTATTTAAAAATAAATATATTTGGAGTCAGATACTGTTTTTGTCGTGGATATGAGCAAACACTGTGGAAATATTTGCAAGCGTATGAAGGGGCATACAACTACCACCCATTGTAAACTCAGAGATTTTGAATCCAATCCCAGAGTAATGGAAAACAGACGATTGCATTAATCACTGAACCGACATGGTTAACTTTTTTTTTTTTTTTTTTTAATCTGGACGTACATTATGTTCTTTAAAATCTCATCACTTTGATTTAATAACTTTTCTATCCTCCCCTCCACACGAAGACAGCAACTCACTAGCATAACAATATGACTTTGAGTTATGTCCGAAACTTACAGAATTAACTGTTTGCAGCTGTTCTCCCTTACCGAAGTTCCCTAAAGCTTTTCCGTTCCCCGTATCTTTTTTCCCGGGTCCTTCTCCTTCCCTTCTCTCCATCCCTT
>NC_136967.1:37457163-37689941 GCF_032717465.1 Coenobita brevimanus
TCTGGGAGGTTTATTTTTTATTGAATTTTTAAAAACTGCCTTTCATTTTGTTCCTTGTTTAATGTTCTGTCATTTGCAATCATTGTTATATCCATGATTATGAAAATAAACAAGCCAGTCTAATTTCAAGCTTCTATATAAATATCAGATTTTTTAACCTGTAGCCACTATGGTTTCCTGAGGAGAGGACAATACAAGTTGCAAGACAGCCAGCTAATATATGTACAGTTGCCAAGATTTCCGCCTGGACCACCTAGTCCCGAGATATGGCTGAGTGGCAACAGCGCATCTGTGTGTGTTCGTGTGTACACGCCCGAGTATTTCTTGACTCGCCAAGCTTCATCCTCTGACTCATATTATGTGCTCATAATATTATGATATGATATTGTAAATATTATGTGATTGTATGGGATAGTTAGCTGTGCACTATACAAATGATAAAATCTGAGTTATATAAAATATACGTCTTTATTGTCTTGTCTTGTAATGTAACGTGAAGCAATACAGACTGAGCTGTGGTTCAGAAACAGTGGATAAGTTCACCCACAAACGGTGCGAGCGGGAGCTTAGCGGGTGAAGGGAAGAGGGTGGGACGGGGAGGGGGGGGGAGGTAACGTCATTTAATCAATACTCTAAATACATATACAGTATATTACTGCCTATGAAAATGGTTTGGGAGTAGAACCTTAAATAACATGGGTCGTATAATTGTATAAATAATGTTATGGTGCCTTACTTAGTGGACGTTCACGTATTCCACTTTAAAAAGGCAGCAAGGGAAGCCAATCACATAACAGCAACACGATTACAGTCAGCCAGTCATAGGTAGACCAAGCTGTTGTAAGAACCCCTAATGTTAAAAACTGGCATTCTTCCGATGCACTTCATCATGAACAGGCAACAAGCTGATTTAGCCAGGAGAGCTCAAATCGTCGCCCTTCATGACCGTGGACTCTCGTCACGTGCTATAGCACAGCAGCTGGCAGTGTCCCGGACAACTGTCATCAAGTGGCTAAGGAGGCACGAGGAAACTGGGAATCTTACTGACCTTGGTAAGCATGAACAAAGTTTAATGTAAACTTGACGATAATAATAATAATAAGTGCCTGGAGTGCACCCGAGTTGTGTAATAATTGGTGTTTTCCTCTTATAATATTCTAATCAGTATCACTTCTCCCCTGGATATTGTTTGTGCGCGTGTGCGTGTGCGTGCGTCCGTGTCCGTGAGCGTGAGTGTGTGTGAGGGTGTGTGTGTGTTAATGGTGAAATATTCTAGTGGTGAGGTTGTGTACTGGTGAAATAATATAGTGGTGAGGTTGTGTAGGCCTACTGGTGAAACATATTTAATTCACAGGGTTCGGATCCGCAAGGACAATGATTTCCAGTTTCCAAATCCTCTTGTTTTTACAATGTAATGATAATATAACGATTCCCCAAAAACCGCACAGGCCACATAGTTGTCCCCACTGGTAGTTTTGATTGTCAGTCATTCAATGTGGGCTACCAGTGGTGAGAACTGTATCACGGTACTGTTAAGTATCCCGAAAGGTTGAAATATGGTCATATATCGTTTTAGAAAGGAGACCCCGGCCACGGTTAACGACTCCACAAGAAGACAGGGAAATCCTACGAGCGGTTGAGAACAACCCCTTCACTAATGCCGTTGCCATTCGGGAAGCATTGCAGCTTAATGTGACGCCGCAGACCTTGCGCGCACGATTGCACGAGGGAGGGATACATCATAGGTAAGCTCCCGATAATATCACTAAAGATCAAAGTAAGTATTCTATAAATCATATTCTTAATAATGTTCCTATATTGTTATGTGTTTAATCCTTCATTTAACATTCTGCTTACACAGACTTCTTTCCGGAATACATAAGTGCAAATGCCCGAAACTTTTTTGAATATTCATATGTTTGCTGCATAATTACATGCACATTAAGTAGGTTTTAATTCATATTATTCCTGATATAATAGGATTCCTGCCAAGAAGGAGCGGCTCACGGACCAACATCGACTTGGGAGGCTAGCATTCGCTAGCCAGTATGTGGGCGAGGATCTAGATTTCTGGTCCAGGGTCGTGTTCAGTGACGAAAAAACTTTCTCCAGCACTGATCACGGCAGAATACATAACTGGAGACCGAATAACACAAGGTAAGCAAAACCGTCATCTCTGTGTTAGCAAACATAATTTTGTAAGTAAATTCCAGTCGTCGTATACTATATCCAAAGATAATATGAAATAATAATCACGAGGTTTTATAAGTAACAATCGACACCCGTCCCCAGTTGCACTACATTATGATGTTGCATTTTCTAGACCAGTCTAACACCCTTAATATTGTTTATTCATAATTAGAGCTTCTCGGTGTTAGGCCTCCATATCAACAACAATTCTTAGATAACCATTTTTCTGCAATTTAGGCCTACAATTTTTGTAAAACAAATCCTTCTAACTGTCATGAGCAGTAGAGCCAGGTAAACGATCTACGGAGCTCCGCCATATGGCCTGAGTTGCCTAATGCTCTTCCACACTCTTTTTAAAAACCTTTCTCCCCAACTTATCGGTTTACCATAATTGATAACAAATCCCCATTCTCTGTCTATCTCTCTCTCTACTCTCTCTCTCTCTCTCTCTACTCTCTCTCTCTCTCTCTCTCTCTCTCTCTCTCTCTCTCTCTCTCTCTCTCTCTCTCTATATATATATATATATATATATATATATATATATATATATGATGTCTCTGTCTCTATCTCTCCCTATCTCTCAGTATTACGAACTATTGCAGTACTGTTTATTAAGATTTGCAATCCCTGTAAAATATATCCAACAAACTGAGGAAAATGAACCTTAGAACGTGGAAATGCTGTTTTTCCCGAAGCTTTAGAAATATGTATAAACCATCATATATTAATGATTTATTTTTATTCTATTCACGTGCAGATATGACCGTAGAAATATTTTCGAGGAGGCCAGAAGTGGACACGTCACAGTCAACACCTGGGGGTGGATGTGCATTCACGGCATTGGAAATGTCATAAGGATAGAGGGAAGGTTCACGGCTGAAAAATACATTGATATTTTGCAGAATGTGTTCCTCTCTTCAATTCAAGAGCAGAAGTATCCTTTTCCTCCTGGGCCTATACTTTTTGTTCAGGACCGCTGTCCCATCCATACGGCAAGAGTTGTAACTGAATGGTTTAGAGGTCGAGATGACATTCAGCTACTCGATTGGCCTAGTAAGGGAGCTGACATGAACCCCATTGAAAATGTATGGGGGAATATTGTCCAATCATGGGAGCCCGAGAGGGAACGGACAGCAGCTCAATTAATGGCCCACGTCCATGCCCAGTGGGAACTGTTCAGGCACCACCACCAGCTCATTCGAAATCATGTCACCTCTATGCCAAACAGACTGCGGGAGGTGATCGAGAAGGAGGGTGGTTGGACCCACTACTAATAAAAGTAGCATAAAATCTTATATTTTGATAATCCTTTAAATATGATTGATATTATATCATGCAGTACAACACACTAATGGTATCTTTATTAGCATACTAAGGCCTGATATTATATCTGATGTGACACTATCATATACCTGTATATTTTGCTCAATGACATGATTTCAAATAATGGTCACTTATACAGGAAATAGGAACGTTTATTTGCATTAATTTATTCAGCTTCAGTTACAATGATTTTTTTTGTTCATTAATGTGATTTCAATCACAACGATTTAAACAGCAGAAATTTTTGCCTAATTGATGTAAGTGAACGTCTACTGGGTGACTACAGTATTATCTATAGTAGTACAATTTAGAACATATTTTACATAGATATACAACATGCAACACAATATAGAACATATATTACATATACATTATTTGCTATAGTATAACGTAACATAATCATCAAAGGAAATCGGTCAAGCTAAGCTTCACAGACGTTGCACCTACACGTATTTGTTAACTTGAAGTTATAATCTTTCTTACTAGAAGAAGCCTTATAATCACATAATATGTAACACATAATGCATTTTCAACACATTTAGTGTTTGTTTTTGTATGGTGTTTAAGGTTCTATTCCCAAACCATAATCCTATATAAATATGCAACATGCAATGACCTTATATTTATAATATAATACAACCAAAGGTTAAAGGGAAAGAGGATATACAGCAAGTCGTGGTCGCCACTTATTCACACACGTATATTAACAAATACCACACTCGCATTACATATTCACTACACTTCGCCCTACCCTCATCACAAATTGTCACACACCCGCACCCGCACCCACACATATGCTGTAAAACTTCACACACACACACACACACACACACACACACACACACACACACACACACACACACACACACACACACACACACACACACTGTATAATGACAGTCTGTGGCTTGCACGGAATCCTGCGTTGTAATATGTTGATCCAAATGAAGATAAGGATATAGAACTGCTAATAATACTAGCATATTCATTAACAGTGCATACTGTCAGACTGGTAATAAAGACAAACTAACCAAGACTGACAGGTGCGTGAGAGCTGCAACGCTCCCACTATATGTTCCATGATATATTTTGATGGTTTAACATGGGCTGGTTATATTTTCAATATGATATCATTGTTCATCAGTATGTTGGTTAATGCCATAACTGGAGGAACAAGAACCTCTACAATGACACTAGAACGCATCAGCGATACAGTATAGGGCATAAGCGGCCTCCTCCCCTGTAACTGGTATCCAACACATGATTATCTTTTTCATTAACGAAAATATCACTTGGTGTCGAAACCGCATGACTATTACTAATACTTTATGTAAATAAGTAGTGTAGGTTGGTGTCGAAACCGCATGACTATTACTAATACTTTATGTAAATAAGTAGTGTAGGTTGGATAACGTAGTCCGTACTGTGAGCTGGTTACGTAGTACTACTGCACTTGTGTTTTGACCAAGAATTAAATTTGGGTTAAACATATACAGTATATGGAACGCCATTAGCACAAGTTGATCATGTGTGTGTGTCTACTAATACGTAGCCGAGGAGTTGAGAGAGTCGAGGTGATAGGACAGGCGTAATGTCCGTTAACGAGGAAAGGGGTGGTTTGGCCATGTGGAGAGGATGGAGGGTGAAAGACTGACGAAGAGAGTGTATGTGAGTGAGGTGGAGGGGGAAAGAGGGAGGGGGAGGCCGAGGATGAGATGGAGGGATGGGGTGGAGAGGTATATGAGAGAGGGGGGTGTTAGCTGGGAGCAGGGGAGTGAAATGGCGGGGGACAGGGCGACTTGGAGGCGATTAGTTTGTGGCCACCCCAAACGGGATTGAGGCGTCTGGCAATAGATAGATAGATAGATAATTTATCGTAGGTAATTGATTGTCTATAGAAAATGAATAATAACTGCAAAGGTTTCTTATTATCAAAGATGCAAGATATCACTGACATCCTATGAATTAACCTGTAATGGCTAAGAATATAGAGTAAACGACGAGACCCCACCACTCTCTTCCTTTCACTTACAAGACAAGACAAAGAAGATTATTATATATAACTCAGATTCTATAATTTGTATAGTGCACAGCTCACTATCCCATACATTCACATAATATTAACAATATCATATCATAATACTATAAGCATATAATATGAGTCAGAGGATGAAGCTTGGCGAGTCAAGATATACTCGGGCATGTACACACGAACACTCACAGATGCGCTGTTGCCACATCAGCCATATCTCGGGAATAGGTGGTCCAGGCGGAAATCTTGGCAACTGTACAATGTAGGTGTAAATAACGTTTTGGATACAAAAACTTTATTATCAATGAAGTATTTGACAAAATATTACGATTTATTTCTTCAAGGTAATACCAATAATCATATGGGGCAATGTGAATCACCCATATGAGGATATATTTTATGCTTTTTTTATGTTTTTCACATTAGTTTTGGGCAAATATGGCCTTTCTTTCTCTTCTAGGATGGTCAGGACATACAAAAGGAAGTTGGCCGACTCCCGAAAATATTCGGGCCCTTGTTGACATCGCCAATGGATTACTGCAGCGACAGGCTGCCCGTCACTATGGCATTCCCCAGGCCACGCTAAGACGCCGTTACCTGGGGCTTGTCAAAGCCCCCATCAAAGCAGAACGTAAGACAGCACTCCTCCGAAATGAAGAGTTCGCATTGGCCAGGAACTTGGCAGTACTGGGTGATTTTGGCCTTGCATTTGACTCACAAGAGCTAACAGATTTCATTAAGTTCTTCCTTGACAGCCATTTCTGAAAGATTGATCAATTCAGAGACAGTCACCCTGACCCCGACTGGGTGCAGGGTTTTTTGAAGAGGCATTCTAAACTCTTGTCATCTCGCATGTGCCAGAATATATAGAGGAAGCAGGCAGCAGTATCCTAGGCAGTTGTCTCGGAGTACTACAACAACCTTGAGAAGACATTAGAAGGTGTTCCATCTTCCAACATCATTAACTAAGATGAGTCAAACATTACAGACGATCCACAAGGGAAAATGCAGATCTTCCGCAGATCGGTGATTCATTTTGCCCCAGTACATGTATGTTTCACCTATTGTTACATTTCTCTTTACAACTCCTTTAATTACTTTTGATTTGGATGAAAAATGGTACAAATGTAGTTTAAAGATTAAAGTTTAAAACTACTAAATAAAGCACCTGACCTGTCCTATGATTTTCATTACAAACCTTAGTGTATAAAAAGAGGCAGAAATTTGATTCACATTGCCCCATTTGACGCTATATATATATATATATATATATATATATATATATATATATTGTTACGGAATAGAGAAAGATAATGTACAATTTAAGTGAGAATACTAAAAATCACTACTGTCCCGTAAAGTTCCAGGTTCAAAACAAAAGAGTTAGGTAAAATTACAAGTTAAAGTTTAATGCTCAAACTAACAACAAAACATTCAGGACTCATAAGAATAATGTACTGGCAAAAACAGGTTAAATATATGGTTAACTGCAATAACCTCTATTAACACGAAATTAGCAAGAGTAAATTTATCTAAGTTAGCCCTGATAAAATGAAAATACACTGGGTAATGCTCAGTTAATGCAAAATAAATTATTACAGATACAAACCATTATTAACAATGACATCCAAACTTTACATTAATTACAAACCCTTAGTAGGCCTAAGAATTAACACCTTATGCTACATAGTACAAAAAAAAATGTAATAACACTTATACTCAAATTACACAGCTGCTAGATGGTTGGAGACTTCCTGAGCACTCACAATAATAACTGTACAGGGGAGGACAGAGATGTGAACAAAATGAGGAGTAGATCTAAGTGGCAATTAATGTAGAGACTGAGCTCATTATATAGGGGCCGGCAGAGCTTGATACAACTTGTAAGAAGGACGCGCAAATGAAGCCATGGGGACAAAGAGTTGACAATCCCGCTCTGAACAACAGAAAGAACGACTTACTCTACTATAACGGTAGAAGGGGGGGACTGAGGCAGAACATGCTCGTGATCAAACATGCAGCATACTGTGCCTTAGAATTACACAAAGGATGATGAAATCATAGGCTATGTAACACCTCCCCACAAAGAAAAAGAAATTTACAAAGGAAATTTCTTATTACTCTAAAACAATCTGTCTAAAGTCTAGATAAGCAATCTGCAATAACATTTTCTTTCCCCTTGACATGTTGTATGTCTAATGAATACTCCTGAAGAAGTAGACTCCATCTTGTCAATCTCTGATTTTTATCTTTAAACTTACTAGGGAATTTCAGTGGGTTATGATCCGTATAAATGACTATGGGGTCAAAACCAGAGCACAAATAAAATGAAAAATGCTGTAAACCCAAAATAAAGGCCAAAAGCTCTTTCTCAATAGTTGAGTAGTTCTTTTGAGGTGGAGTGAACTTCTTACTGTAATAAGATACAGGGTGTTCAATACCCTGATCATCCTCTTGCAGCAAAACAGCCCCAGCTCCTGTATCACTTGCGTCAACAGCCATCTTAAAAGGCTTAGCAAAATTTGGAGTAGCAAGCACTGGTTGACTTAATAGAATAGCTTTAAGTTTGTTGAAAGAGGATTCACAGTTATCGGTCCAGACAAATTTAACTCCCTTTTTCAGTAGGTCTGTAAGTGGTGATACAAGAATTCAAAAGTTAAGAACAAATCTCCGGTAATAACCTACCATTCCCAAAAATCTTTGTAGCTCTTTCCTACTTTTAGGTCTGGGAAGATCACTTATAACCTGAACCTTAGCTCCTGGTGGTGCAACATGTCCATCACCAATTACATACCCAAGGTACTGAACTTCAGCTTGACCAAACTCACACTTTGATAAATTAGCTACAAGATTAGCATGAACTAAACGCTCAAGAAATTTACTGACATTGCATAGGTGATCTTTCCAGTTGTCACTGAAGATTAATACATCATCAATATAAACGACACACCCTGCCAAACCCTCTGTTACAACATTCATGAGCTTCTGAAAAGTGGCTGGTGCATTCTTCATACCATATGGCATTACAGAACATGCAAAAGTCTTTCCTAGTGTTACAAAACATGAGATCTCCCTAGCATGTTCAGTCATAGGTACTTGCCAGCATCCCTTTAACAAATCAAACTTACTTATGTACCTAGCCTTTCCGATCTTGTCTATGCAATCTTCCACACGAGGGAGAAGGTAAGTGTCTGTTTTGGTTATCTGGTTAACACGTCTGTAGTCAATGCAAAGCCGCTGTGACCCACCTGGCTTAGGGACTAGAGTGACAGGAGAACTCCACTCGCTCTGACAGGGCTCAATCATCTTGTGGTCAAACAGGTAGCCAAGCTCCTTCTGGATGAGAGGAACTCTCACTGGGTTCACACGGTAAGGAGGCAGTTTAATTGGCTTTGCGTCTCGAACATCGACATCATGCATCAACACAGTAGTTCTTCCTGGAGTGGCACGGAACACTTGCGGGTACTCCTGCAGTAATGCCGAAAACTCCTGCCTTTCCTCGGGAGGTAGATGAGACAGCTTAGTCTGGAGATCATTCATGATATCAGGATTCTTCCCCCAACTATCACTCAGGCTCATAGTGCATGGGAGAGCTTCACTTGCAGACTCGGGTGGAACAGCTACAGTGCAGACTGGATTATTTTCGTCCCGCCTGTGATATAACTTTAACATGTTGATGTGACATAGTTGCTTGTTCTTTCTACGATCTGGTGTGGCGATGACATAGTTGACATCACTGAGTTTCTTCTCCACGAAATAAGGACCACTAAACTTGGCTTGAAGAGGTTACCCATGCACCGGTAGCAGAATCAAAACCTGATCTCCTGGCTGAAAGTGGCGTAACCTGGACTTCTTATCATACCAAGTCTTCATCTTCTCCTGAGCAGCTCCTAATTTCTCTCTTGCCAGCTGTAAAGCAGTGGACAGCCGTTCTTTGAACTTCATCACATACTCCAGCAGGTTGACGTCATCTTCCTCCAACAGCCAGCATTCCTTGAGTAACTTAAGGGGTCCTCTTACTTCATGGCCAAACAGTAGTTCAAAAGGTGAGAAGCCCAGTGATTCATTTGGAGATTCTCTTGTGGCAAATACAACGAATAGAAGACCTTTATCCCAGTCTTTCTGATGTTCCAAACAGTATTTCTTGAGCATCGATTTGAGTGTTTGATGATATCTCTCCAACGCTCCTTGGGTCTGGGGATGGTAAGCTGAAGACGTGATCTGGGTGATGCCCAACTCTTTCAGAGACTGCTTGAAAACGTTTGACATGAAATTACTTCCCCGGTCTGACTGTACCTCCTTGGGCAGACCAAACTTTGTGAAGAACCCTAGCATTTCCTTAACCACGTTCTTTGCTGAGATATTTCTAAGTGGAATGGCTTCAGGATAACGAGTAGCCATATCAATCAGGGTCAACACATAAGAAAATCCTGAAGAAGTCTTAGGAAGAGGGCCCACAATATCCACCAACACACGGGTGAATGGCGCCTCAAAAGGAGGAATGGGAACTAGAGGTGCAACCTTTTCGGTCTGATTACACTTCCCCACAACTTGACAGGTGTGACAAGACTTACAATACCAGGAAACATCCCTGAAGATACCTGGCCAGTAGAAGTGTTTCAAAATGCGTGCCACAGTCTTCCTCACTCCAAGGTGTCCTGCCAAACTGGAATCATGAGCCATTCTAATGATATCCTGCCTACAAACACGAGGGATGACAACTTGATGTACAACCTCCCATTCACAGTCGGCTGATGCTGTTGGGGGTCTCCACTTCCTCATAAGTACTCCTGACTTTATATAATAACAAGTAGAAGCACCAGCTGACTCTTCCTCACTGCAAGCAGAGTTAGCTAGACCTTTCAACTCAGGGTCAGCAACCTGCAACTCAACCAACTCTTGACGAGACAAATTATCAACACTATGGGGTACTGCCTCATCTGGTGAGTGGTCCAAATTAGCAAGAAAAGTGTCAGCTAGGATAACATCATCATCATCATTATCCTCTAAATCACCAGTAACTTTAGACTTAGCCCTAGTGACAGCACATGCAGGGAACACATCAGGGACATCACAATCCTGGGACGCAGCCACTGGCTCACTAGACAACTGAGGAGCTGGACACACTTGACTTCCACCAATATCATTTCCAAGTAAGAAAGTTACACCTGACATTGGGAGTGTTTCAACCAAACCAACCATAACGGAACCATTAGCAAAACCAGACTCTAAATTCACTCTGCACAGAGGGACAGAGAAGTAATTATTCCCTACACCTTGTAAGATTACAGTTTCATCAGAGGAATTAACATTAGAGCCTAGAACACTGGTCAGCATAAGGGATTGGCAAGCACCTGTATCACGATATATTTTAACTGATTTCCTGTCATTACTGTCCAGAGGACTGACAAAACCTTCAGACAGGAAATTAGCACATGAACTCTTGAGAGTATCACCCACGTTACTGCTCAAAAGAGGAGTTCCATCATGAGAATTTAAGTTACCCCTCAAAGCAGGTTTAGTTAACTCGGTTAAAGAATTCTGGGAACTCTCAAGAGTGGACACTAGACCAATTGACTGAATATTTAAAGACTCCTTTTTGTTCACATCACGATGTCTCCTGAAACATTTCTCCGTAGTATGACCAAGCTTACTACAATAAGTACATTTACTTTTCTGAAATCTAGAGATGAAGCTGGTATTTACTTCCTGAGAAACGTCATCTTTATTCTCTTTCCTGTTACCTGTACTTTGAGTAGAGGCAACGTACTTACTCTCAGCTTTCCCTTTTTCTCTAGAATATCTCTTGTGAGTGAGAACATATTCATCAGCTAAAACTGCAGCATCAGACAAATTATCTATTCTTTTCTCATCAAGATATAGGCTTACATCTTTATTAACACACCTCTTGAAGTCCTCCAGCAAAACCATCTGCTTAAATTTGTCAAAATTAGAATCCACATTCTTAGAATTTAACCACTGCTCTAACAGATCTTCTTTGATTTTTGCATACTCAACATGGGATTGCTTATCATGCTTGTAAGTTGTCCTAAATTTTACTCTATAAGCTTCAGGAACAAGCTCATAGGCCTTAAGAATCAAGCTCTTAACTACATCATAATTATCAGATTGATCCTGAGGCAAAGATGCATAAGTTACTTGAGCTTTACCGGTGAGAACAGTTTGAAGGAGTACTGGCCAATACTTTTTGGGCCAATTAAAACCTGTAGCTACCCTCTCAAACAACTGAAAATACTTTGTTAAATCAGATTCATTAAAAGGAGGGACAAGTTTAACATTTTTAGCCACATCAAAATCATCAGAGCTAGATGATCCAGTTCCACATTGTTTCATGTGATACTCATGGTCTGCCTGAATCCTAGCAATTTCAACTTGTGCCTCAGCCTCCTTAGCACGAGACTCCGCCTCCTTAGCACGAGACTCCTGCAGGGCTAGCTGTAACTTAGCTATTTCAATATGCGTTTGCTCATTTGGAGGAGTTACATTAAACAAGCTTTCATTAATCATGTCAACAATTTGATCTTTAGAATGATGAGAGCGAACAACAATTCCCAATTGTTGAGCAACAAGCTTAAGTACATTCTTTGTTCTGTTTTCTACATCACACACTGTTTGCACATTTGACAAAAAATCTTTGGCTTCATCAAGCGTAGTAATAGTAGACATCATGAATAAATCACAGTCACAAAATATCAAGCAATATCCTTATGATAATATCCTGAATATCCTGATGAGAGGTCGCCAAATTTATGTTACGGAAGAGAGAAAGATAATGTACAATTTAAGTGAGAATACTAAAAATCACTACTGTCCCGTAAAGTTCCAGGTTCAAAACAAAAGAGTTAGGTAAAATTACAAGTTAAAGTTTAATGCTGAAACTAACAACAAAACATTCAGGACTCATAAGGATAATGTAATGGCAAAAACAGGTTAAATATATGGTTAACTGCAATAGCCTCTATTAACACGAAATTAGCAAGAGTAAATTTATCTAAGTTAGCCCTGATAAAATGAAAATACACTGGGTAATGCTCAGTTAATGCAAGATAAATTATTACAGATACAAACCATTATTAACAATGACATCCAAACCTTACATTAACTACAAACCCTTAGTAGGCCTAAGAATTAACACCTTATGCTACACAGTACAAGAAAAAATGTAATAACACTTATACTCAAATTACACAGCTGCTAGATGGTTGGAGACTTCCTGAGCACTCACAATAATAACTGTACAGGGGAGGACAGAGATGTGAACAAAATGAGGAGTAGATCTAAGTGGCAATTAATGTAGAGAGTGAGCTCATTATATAGGGGCCGGCAGAGCTTGATACAACTTGTAAGAAGGACGCGCAAATGAAGCCATGCGGACAAAGAGTTGACAATCCCCCTCTGAACAACAGAAAGAACGACTTACTCTACTATAACGGTAGAAGGGGGGGACTGAGGCAGAACACGCTCGTGATCAAACATGCAGCATGCTGTGCGTTAGAATTACACAAAGGATGATGAAATCATAGGCTATGTAACAATATATATACAGTAGCAATGACATCTTCAAAAATAGTTTCTAAGCAGCTTGTAGCATTGCCAACAGCATATTTTGGCAGGCGATTAGCATTCGGCCTTTTAATGCTTATGTTTAATTTTCACATATTTCACATTCATTTCTCCTAAGCCTTTTCAGCCTTTCTCTTCTCTTCCTGGACTACTTGGTTATCTTCTCTTTACATTTTTCGCCTATTTTCCTCTATCCATTTCTCTCCTTCATTTCATTTTCCCCATTCCCTTTTCTCGCAAATCATCCTTTTCCCATCTTTTCACTACCCCTGCCCTCTTCCTTCACAATCTGTCTCTTGTTACCTTTTCTGTATTTCCCTCTACATTATTTATCTTATGTTTATGAACCAGTCTCTGATACGTAGTAATGATGATGATGAATTATAGTTTCGAAATATGTATGTGTTATTTCTGGGTTTTGAGATGGACACCTGTGCAAACCAGTCTCTGAAATATCCTTCCAAACTTTTATTAGTTCTCCGAAATTTCCATAACTAGTAAATATCACCTAAAGTGCGATTACTAAAGAAATTATCAAAAATGTTACTATCTGCTGTTTGTAGGTTGTTTGTGGTATATTAAAATGATAAAGCAGACTCGTTGAGCCGAGGCTTATTCATTACCAACTGCTTTTGGATCAACAGCAAATCTGTTGCTCGTGATTGATGACTAAATATATGAGGATAATATCCCCAGATGCATTGCAGTATGACGTATGGCAATCATTCTTACATTTTCAGATTTTATGGAAACTAAATTTACGTGAATTTTATTGTTTTATGGAAAATAATTCAAAAGTTCTTCATATAATTCATGTCGAGCACCTTTCACAGTAAGGACGTCATAACATCCGCGATTTTTGGAGCGAGAGCTTGTGTTACATCTGGATCGGTGTGTGTGTTTGTGTGTGTGTGTGTTCTCACCTTACCTAATTGTTCATACCTAATTGTATCTTTATAGGAATGAGTCAAGCTCGTACTGTCCCGTGTCTTAAACCATATTTATCGTACATATCCTTAAATTTGTGAATTGTTTTGGCACACACTATTTCATTCGGTAGTGCATTCCATTGATCAATTGCTCTGTTTGGGAAACTGAATTTCCTTACGTCTTTATCACCTCTCTTCTTATGCAGTTTTTTGCAGTGACCTTTGCTGATGCTTCTCCATATGTTAAGTAATCATTTATGTCTATTTTCTCCTTTCCTGATATGCATTTATATAGCATTATCATGTCACCTCTTTTCCTTCTCTCCTGTAGTGTTGGTAGATTCAGTTTATTTAGTCTTTCTTCGTAGCTTAGGTCCCTTAAGTTTGGTATACATCTTGTAGCGGCCCTTTGAACTTTTTCAATCTTGTCTATGTGCTTTTTGAGATGAGGACTCCAGACTACTGATGCATATTCCAGGGTTGGTCTAATGAATGATGTTATTATCCTTCTTAGCATGTCTTCATTTATGTATGTGAATGCTATTCTCATATTTGCAAGCAGTGTATACATGTTCCGTACCTTCTCGCTGATGTGGTCAGCTGGAGATAGTCTGTTATTGATAATCACACCTAGGTCTTTCTCTCTTTCTGATGTATATAGGGTTTTATTTCCTAACTTATAATCCCAATCAGGTCTTATTCCACTTTTACCAAACTTGATTACATGACACTTGTCCACATTGAATTCCATTTGCCATGTACTACTCCATTCATGAAGTTTATTTAATTCTTCTTGTAGCTCTTCACAAGAGTCTGTGTTAGTAATTCTCCTTTGTATTTTTGCATCATCTGCAAACATATTCAGATAGCTCTCATTTCCAGTGTTACTGTTTATATCATTTATATACACTAAAAACATGATTGGTGCCAGCACTGAACCCTGTGGTACTCTACTAGTCACTTCTTTCCATGATGTGTAGTTTCCTCTTAGTACTGTCCTCATTTCTCTTTTTATGAGAAAGTCTTGCATCCAACAAAACAGTTTGCCTCGAATTCCTCCTTGATGGTACAGTTTCCATAAAAGTCTTTGGTGTGGTACTGTGTCAAAAGCTTTCTTGAAATCTAAATAGATACTGTCCACCCATCCTTCCCTTTCCTGTATTGTGTTTGTTACTCTGTCATAGTAGCTCAACAGATTAGTAACACATGATTTTCCTTTTCTGAAACCAAACTGTCTTTCTGTTATCATACTGTGTTCTTCTAGATGATTTACCCAAGCTTTTCTTATAAGTTTTTCTAATACCTTGCTTACAACACTGGTCAGTGATACTGGTCGGTAGTTGAGTGGATTTTGTCTATTTCCTTTCTTGAGTAAGGGGACAATATTTGCTTTTTTCCAAATATCTGGTAGTTTACCTTGACTCAAGGATTTCTTGAAAATTATAAATAATGGTTTACATAACTCCTTTGCACATTCTCGTGATACCCAACATGAAATTTCATCAGGACCACTTGCTTTTCCTCTGTCTAATCTACTTAACTCCTCCTGTATTACTTTTTCTGCTATTTGTATATCTGGTAGTATGTGTGGACATGCGTGTTCCACATAGTCCCTCTCAAAATTTTTTTCTTCTGTAAAAACTAATTGGAAATTCTTATTTAGTGCTTCACAAATATCTTTCTCTTGTGTAGAAGTGATTCCCTCGTCCATAATGGATTGTATTATATCTTTTACTTTAGTTTTGCTTCTGATATAGCTGTAAAACAGCTTTGGTTGATCACTACTTTTATTTATTATATCCTCCTCAAACTGTTTTTGGGCTTCCCTCCTTATTCTTGTATAGTCGTTTCTTGCCTGTTTGTAATTATTGTATCCCCTTTCACTATTGTGTCTTCTGTATCTCTTCCACAACAAATCTCTTCTTTCTTTTGATTTTTTACATTCTGCATTGAACCATTTCTGTATTTTCTTATCTGCTTCTTTGTGCTGTGGGATGTACTTCTGGACTCCTATTTCATAAAATTCACAAAAATTTTTATATACAGCATTTAAATCTTGTCCTCTAAGCTCATTTTCCCAATCAACTTCTAAGAAATACTTCTTTAAGTCTTGATAATTTCCCTTTTTATAGTTTAGGCTCTTTTTGTAACTATCATTGCTGTTTACTATGTCATATGCTATCCTGAAGTTATAGTTTAGTACTGCATGATCGCTTTTGCCGAGTGGAGGGTGATATATTAACCTGTCAATATCATTTTCTTGCCTTGTAAATATTAGATCTAGCACTGAAGGTGTGTGTGTGTGTGTGTGTGTGTGTGTGTGTGTGTGTGTGTGTGTGTGTTCTTACCTAATTGTGCTTACCTAATTCTATCATTACAGGAATTAGCCACGCTCGTACTGTCCCGTGTATTAAACCAGTTTTATCAAACAATCAAAGATGTCCTTAAGTTTATGAAATGTTTTGGCACACACTATTTCACTCGGTAGTGCATTTCACTGATCTATTGCCCTATTTGGTAGACTGAATTTCCTTAAGTGTTTGTCACCTCTCTTTTTATGCAGTTTTTTTTTTCCAGTGATCTCTTGCTGACGCCTTCCCATAGGTTATATATTCATTTTTCTCTTTCCCTAAGATGCATTTATATACCATAATTATGTCTCCTCTCTTCCTTCTCTCTAGTAAAGTTGGTAAGTTCAGTTTTTCTAGTCATTCTTCATGGCTTAGATCCATTAAGCTTGGTACCTATCTTGTAGCTGCCCTTTTTATGTTTCCAGTCTTATTTATGTGTGTTCTGAGATGAGGATTCCAGATCACTGACGCATACTCCAGGGCGGTCAGATGAATGATGTTATTATCTTCCTTAGCATGTCATCCTTTATATATGTGAATGCATTTCTCATACTAGCAAGCAGTGTACGCATGTTTCGTACCTTCTCATTTATGTGGTCAACTGGTGATAGTGTGTTATTGATCATCACTCCTAGGTCTATCTCTTTTTCTGATATATGTAGAGTTGAACTTCTTAGCTTATAATCTCAATCTGGTCTTTTTCCACTTTTACCAAACATAATTACTGTCCATGGAATTTTCTACATTGAATTCCATTTGCCATCTATTGCTCCATTCATGAAGCTTATTTAATTTTTCTTGTAGCTCTATGCAAAAGTTTCTGTCCTTCGTATTTTTGCATCATGAGTGAAACATATTTAGGTAGCTTCTATTTCCAATATGCCTGTCTATATCATAAATATATAATAAAAACATAACTGGTGCGAGCACTGAGCCCTGTGGAACTTTGCTTGTCACTTCCCTCCATGATGAGTAATATCCCCTTAGTACTATTTTCATTTCCGTATTTCTGAGAAAATCCTGCATCCAACAGCACAGATTACTTTGGATTCCTCCTTGATGGTACAGTTTCCACGAAAGTCTTTGGTGGAATACTGTGTAAAATACTTTCTTAAAATCTAAATAGATAGTGTCAACCCATCCTTCTCTTTTCTGTACTGTTTCTGCAACACTTATCATAGTAGCTTAATAGCTTTGTAACACATGATTTTCCTTTTCTAAAACCAAACTGTCTTTTTGTTATTACATTATATCTTTCCAGATGATTTACCCAATTTTTTCTTATTAGCTTTTCTAGTACCTTGCTTACGACACTGATCAGGGATACTGGTCGGTAGTTGAGTGGATTCTATTTCCTTTCTTGAATAAGGGAACAATGTTTGCTTTCTTCCAAATTCCATGTAGGGTACTTTGACTTAACCTGCCGCGTCCCGACTGATTTTTCATCACTGACCCCTGCCCTCCATCCCGGCAGATTTTCAGAAAGTTATTTTTGGCTAAAACCTCCGCTTTTTATGAGAAACATTGGATTTTTTTTTTAAATAACAGAACAGAGGAAGGAAAAACAAATGAAATAAAAAAATGTCAAAAAAGTGCTCAGCCAAGCTTATAATTGCATTATACACTGTCCCTCTGAATACCTGGTACCGTCTTGTGTGGGCCCTGCTCCAGAGAAAACGTTTTCTCTGGGAGGGGTAACTATTCCAAACCACTCATAATAGATTAGATATTTATTTGGTACGAATTTATATGTAGCACAAGAGTATATTGGTTTTCAGACAGTAATATAGGCGATATAAACTTTGTTTCAATCACCAAGCACATCAACATACCAAACCTTCCTTTATGATGTTACTTCCTCATCACTTCTGCTTGTTTCTTCCTTTGTCCTTCACCTGGGGAATCACTTTCCTCTTGAATTTCATCAGACAGACCGTGGGTAACATGTCTTTACTGGCCAGGTCACTGCTAACAGATGAGTTGCTGAGAAAATGGTGTGCGGGGGGAGGGGGGGGTTAGGCGAGACCAGGCAGTATCCCCTCCTGATGGCGGGTTGAGGAAGGTTTCCCACATATGCCTACCAAAAATCACATGCGAAACTTGAAAAATGTGCAAATGACAGAACTCACAATTGCAAAACGTATGGATACGTCATCAGGTGTCATCGTGACAAAACATGGTGACGTATCCTTACATCAGTGGGATCCCATGGCTTAAGGATTTCTTGAATATTAAATATATTGGTCTTCTTAACTCTTCTGTACATTCATGTAACACCCAAATTGAAACTTTGTCAGGATCATTTACTTTTCCTTTGTCTAATATACTCAACTCTCCCTGTACCTCTTGTTTCAATATTCGTATGTCTGTAATTATGTGTGGGCATGCATGTTTCTTACCATCTTTCACAAAATTACTTTTTTCTGTACCTGATTGGATTTTTTTAACCTCTTAACCGCGGGGCATCACTTTCGTGACGCTTGGGAGCAAGGGATAATACCGCGGGACGTCACTTTCGTGACGCTTGGAAGCAAGGGATAATACCGCGGGGCGTCACTTTTGTGATTCTGTGTTATTTTGAATTTGCCCGGGCTTTCATGTGGTGGCTTGTACCATCTATCAGTACTGCCAATGTCCAACACTAGTCAGCACTCCTAATCTCATCTGTACTCCAATCCGTTGTTGACAATTTAGCCATTTCTCCCCGTTCTTGACTCCCCTCCCTACCTCCCCTCCATTACCCTCTTCTCTCGCCTGCCCAGCCGTGCTATGCTAAGTAAATCTTCCCTGGAATTTTCCACTGATTTCATCCATTGAAATAAGCCCTATGCCCTATTCTTATTCCAAATAATGTATACAAAAAAGAAATAAGGTAAGTGAGAGTGCCATACACCTGGAAATGGCTAATTATCACCTGACAACACCTCACGTGCACTCGTTCGTTAATTTTCGCTGTTTATTTTCCCTTGAAATATGCCATTTACACTATTCTCATAATAAAAATATATATAAGGAGGGAAGGGAGAAGCCTAAGTGATATTTACATTCACCTGGAACTACCTAATTTATAAAGTATTATCTAGACTTCCTGCCGATCATTTCATAGCTATATATTAGCAGCTCCCATGAGGCTGACGTTGGCAGTAATGCACTCTCCCTAGGTAGGCCACCCTGGCTCACCAGTATCAGTTTACTGTCGTCTTTGAAGGTGAAAGTAAGTCGGATTCGCACCTGCTAAACTCCGCTGCTTTTTAGCCCCATGCAAAGGGCCCTGTGACCTCTACCCCCTACTAAACCTCGTGTGGAAAGAGGTAAAGAGCTGACAATGATAGAGAGTGACTACGATCTGTCTGGTGAGTAAAACAGTGCAAGTGGAAATGTAAATAATGTGTAAATAATGTGTAAACAGCAAGTGAAAGCAATGAATGTAAATATAAGTGAACAGTGGAATATAGTTTTATAAGTTACTGCAAGTGACAGTGCCTAACACAGTGTAAATAAAATAGAAATGTAAATAATGTAAATAAAATAGAGAACGTAAACAGAATTGTAAATGAGTAGTATCATAAGAATACGAGTACATATACTAGGAGTAATGAAAGTGAAAGTTTCACTCTAGCATGTATGAATACTATGAGTTTTGAGAGTGGAGGTGAAAGTGACATTCACTCTCAACGCTCGTATACAGGACGAGAAAGTGAATGCTACATATTTTACTGAAAGTGAAATTAAATGCCAACAGTGACAATAAACTACTATTACTGGAGGAAAATTATGGATAAAGACTGTAGATATATATAAGTGTTATATATTAATAGAAATATAAACTGTGAGTGTTTTTATGAATAATAAATGACAGAACAGCAGAGGCGAACAATCGCAAGTGGGAAGGTCATATCAATCAATCAATCAATCATTTCCTGTGGCACCCTTGGGGATGCATAGGGCCTCGATGAACTCACACCACCACATCCTATCTTGTGCTAACTCCTCAAGATCTCCCCAACACTCATCTCCAGCTTCCCGTCTCATTGTCCTCACCCACGTCTCTTTTGGCCTTCCTCTACCTCTCCTACCAAGTGCCACCCACCCTGGTGTACCTCGTACTATTCCCTGTCTCCTATACACATGTCCTAGCCACTTCCATCGTGAGAACCTAACATATTCATCGTCCGGCTGCACTCCCGTTATTTCTCTAATTCTACTATTTGGTATCCTTTCCCACCACTTAACTCCTAATATTCTTCTAAGTGCTTTGTTTTCAAACGCCAAGAATTTATTTTCCATAGTCACTGTGCTGTACCAAGACTCGTGTCCATAAATTAAGATACTCCTAACCATTACCTTATAAAGTTTGATTTTTGTATGCACAGAAAAATTGTTATTATTCCAAATATTTTTAAGCATTCCCATTGCCTGATTAGCCTTCTTTAACCTTTCCTCGAATTCAAAGTTCAAAGAACCATCCTTGGCTAAATAAGTACCTAAATATTTAAACCTATCAACCTGCTTTACAACCATACCTCCAATTACACATTTCTGCACATTTTCCATATTCATATTGATTATTTCAGTTTTTCCACAATTAATAACCAAACCCACCTTGCGACCTTCACTCACCAAACAGTCCAACACTCTGCATCTCTTCTGGCCCATCACAAATCAAAACTATATCATCTGCATAATCTAAATCCAAAAGTTTCCTGTTCTCTCCCCAAAGTATACCTGCACCGATTTCTGTTCCAACGCGTTTCATAATGTAATCAATGACCAATATAAATAGTAAAGGCGATAGAACACCACCTTGAATTACTCCGGACTTGACTTCAAACGAATCACTCAGACAACCATCAACCAACACTTTACAAAATGTGTCCTCATGCATGTTCATAATGACCCTCACAAACTCCTCTGGTATTCCATAATGTCTCATGATCTTCCCCATAGTCTCTCTCGAAACACTATCAAAAGCCTTTTCAAAATCAACAAAACAAAGACTTAACGGTACTCTCATTTCATTAACTTGCTGCATCAAATGCCTAACTATAAAGATCTGATCATTGCAACCACGTCCCTTTCTAAAACCAGCCTGTTCATCCCTCAGAATACCCTCAACCACCGGCTCCAACCTATTTAACAACACTCTACTGAAAACTTTCAAAGCTATCGGTGACAAAGAGATTCCCCTCCAATTACCACATTCACTCAGGTCTCCCTTCTTCGGAACTTTAACAATTACACCATTCTTCCAAACTGATGGTAGTAACCCCGTCACCCATATCTTATTGAATAGCTTGGTCAAGATCATTATTAATCTATCCCCCTCCACTTTAAACATTTCCGGAAATAAACCATCCTCCCCTGGTGCCTTATTATTCTTTAACTGTTTTACTGCTTTCTCCACTTCTGCAAGCCTCAACTCTCCTGTTTCTATACTTAAATCTTCCTGAGCAGACGGTATATCCTCTTCTGGTGGTATTGGTCTATTAAGAACTGTCTCAAAATGCTCTTTCCATCTATTTTTAATATCTCCATCTTTGGTCAATAAATTTCCTTCCCTGTCTCTAACTGGTATTTCCTTGCGTTTACCTGCATTACCACTCAGTTCTCTAATCGATTCATATGCTATTCTTTGACTCTGTCCATCATTTTTGTTTATTAAGATTTCAGTCTCTGCAACCTTTTCATCCACACATCTTCTTTTATCTCTCCTAGCTAACCTTCATACTTCTGAATTCAAACTCCAGTACGCAGCTCTTGCTAATTCAATCTCTCGTTCATCAACGCATTGCATCTCACTCCTCAATTTAGCCTCACCTCTCTTTCTTATCATATCCCACGTTTCCTCTGATATCCATTTCTTTCTCCTGAATCTATGTCTCCTTCCAATCGTACATTCAGCAGTCTCATACAAAACTTTGTTCACATCCTCCCACATCTCATCTACACTTCTCTCCCCCTCTTCCAACGTTTCCAACACCAAAAACCTATTTCCGCATTCTAATCTGAATTCCTCCTTTTCTTCTCATATACGAGCTTGTAATTTTCATTGCTTTCACAGTGGGTTTTTTTTTTTAGTATGGATTCCAAACTATTTGAGAATCATAGAATAGTGTTTCTAGTGATAATATCAGGCTGTGGTAATCATATTACGGGTTGTCGGGAAGAGTAAAGTGGAGACTTCGTTACCCAACTTCAGAGGTCTCCACAAGTCCTACGGTACTGGACAAAGGCTCAACAAACACCCCAGGAGAAAGCTGAAGGTATGTGCCATAAGCATATGTGATTTTAATATTCTAGGACTAATAACTGATTTTTGGCAAATATTTTTAGAGAGTCTGTCGGAGCGTGAATATGCCCGCGGGAGCTGCAAGTCAAAGCAAAACAAGCCTGCAGTTAAGGGGTTAAAGAACTTCACAAATATCTTTTTCTTGGATACAGCTTATCCCCTCATCCATGATGGACTGCATTTCATCTTAACTTTGGTTTTGTTTCAGTTGTAGCTGTAAAACAGTTTCGGTTGATCACTACTTTTATTTATATCTTCCTCAAACTTTCTTTGAGCTTCTGTCCTTCTCCGTGTATAATCATTTCTTGCCTGTTTATAGTTGTTATGTGCCCTCTCACTATTGTGTCTTCTGTATCTATTCCACAGCAAATTTCTTATTTCTTATGGTTTTTTACGTTCTGTGTTAAACCACTTCTTTATCGTAATTTCTGTTTCTTTGCACTGAGGGATATAATTCTGGAGTCCTGTTTCATAAAATTAACAAAATTCTCTCCCTATACATAACATTTGTATCTTGTCCTCTAAGCTCCTTTTCCCAATCTATTTCTATGAAGTACTTCTTTAAGTCATGGTAGTTGCCCTTTTTGTAGTTTAGACTCATTTTTGTACCTTTCATTACTGCTAACTATATCATATACAATCTTTAAGTTGCAATTTAATACTGCATGGTCGCTTTTGCTGAATGGAGGATGATACATTATGTTGTCAATATCATTATCTTGCCTGGTAAATGTAAGCTCTAGCAATGATGGAAGACATAGTCCTCCTTCTCTGGTGTTTTCCTGTGCATTATGTGTTAGGAAAAACTTCTGTACAAGCTCCAGAAGCATTTGATCCCAACAGATTTTATACTTGCATCCGGAGTATTCCAATTTATATTTGTATTGAAATCTCCAGGTAATATAATTCTTTCAGATTTCCCTTCCATTCTATCTAGTAGGGCTCTTAAACTCTGAATTGTACTTTCTGCCAGGTCTTCATATTTGCTTCTTTCCCAAGTGTTTGTCTTGGGTGGCATGTATAAATTTTACCACCATTATTTTCCTTTTAGATGTGTCAATCCCTAATGCAATCATTTTTACTTCTGAGGGTATATCTAGTTTTATCTCTTTGGCTTTTAGATTTTTCTTTGTTAATACCAGAACTCCCCCTCCATTTTTCAGATTTCTATCTCTGTTCCATACATTGTAATCCTCAAAACTTTGGGTGTCGTTTGATATCCGTGGGCTTAATTTTGTTTCAGTTTGGCAGATAATATGTGGTTCAGTTTCTCTGTTATAGTGTTTTATCTCTAAAAATTTGGACACCATTCTGTCTGCATCTGAGAACGTCAACATAATCACGTTGTTTAAATACTTGGCATAGTTTGAGTCTACTTCCTTCCTTTTTCTTAGTCCCTGCTGTTTATGTGCCGTTTTCTTTATTCTAATCCCACTACTTTGTAAAAAAAAATATATATACTCCACTCTTCCTCTGATCTTTCCTAATTTTTTTTTTTTTTTTTTTTAGCTTCTTCCCCCTTCTCCTTTAGTATTCCCAATTCTTCTTGAGTTAGGCATCTTTTTATCCATAGTTTTGTAATTTCCTCTTTTTACATGAGTCTGCATTTTTAAGTATTTCTTCCACAGTGTTCACATTCTAGAAGGTTACTTTCAAGGGCCTTGACTTATTTCTCTCACATTTCCCTAGCCTTTTATGTTCCTCAATGTCTTTATCACAGATATCTTCAGATTCTTCCTTCAACATGTGTCATTATATTTACTATCTCTTTTTTGTCTCTCGAAATACTGTTTCTTATATCTTCTTCACCTATACCAGTGATTACTATAGATTTGTTGATATCTGCTGTATCTTTGACCAGTTTTGGATTGTTTTTAATGATTTCTTTCATTTCCTGTGTAATGCTTTCCTTCTTATAGTTTTGTTTCTAAGTCTTTCCTTACTTTCACCATTTCACCATACGTAGTTTGTAATTCATCTTTGTAATTTCTCATCATTTCGTTCACTTAGGTCACTTCAGTCTCACTGCTTTGGTCTGTTAGACTGCTTGCTTGCCCAACTGTCTCTGTATCATTTCTGAATTCCTCCACAATACTCTCATGGTTGACGATTGTACTCGCCATTTCACTAGTCTTCTTTCTCAGTGAACCTACTGCAACTGACATCCATTGTTGTGTCTTTTTTGTTGAATACCTTTACTAATTTATCATTTTCTTCCTTCTGCATGGGTAATTCCATCATAATTTCATCTTTTTATCTTTGAAAAGTCTTCTTTGGTTTATTAACTTTCTCTGCTAATTAATATATGTTTCCATTTCAACCAGTTCAGGGTAGAAATCATGTTTTCTACCTTTTTCCCTTCTTGTAACTAAAGATGGTGCTCATCTTGTTCATCTTGCTCATCTTGTGGTAAATCTTATTTAGAAAGATAGCTTTTACTTGCAAGTTTGCATCTCCCTGCTACCAGCCTGGTGATAGATGACATCCATCTGATGATGCGTTGTATCAACGGATACTTGCACTAACTTAGATGTATTCTTTTATTTGGACAACACTTTTGCTTATACTTGCTCTGCTATATTAGAACATAATTTAGCCTAGTACAGAGCTTGACTTATATAAAACTACTATTTAGGTGTGGCCAGGTGCGGTCAAACGTGGCCAGTGAAGAGCAAAGTGACGGATATCCTCCCTGTCTCGCAGCTTGCAAAAGTGTGTGTGTGTGTGTGTGTGTGTGTGTGTGTAGATAAAAAATAATTATCAGTTTAGTTACTTATTCAACAAGTGGCTGATTATACACGGAAGTTCTTAACCCGTGGATTGCGCAACTACCTTTTTTTATTCCACCTCATGGCATGCAAAAAATGAAGAAAAAAGTTGTTTTTTTATTTATCTATCTATTGCCAGACGCCTCAATCCCGTTTGAGGTGGCCACAAACAAATCGCCTCCAAGTCGCCCTGTCCTCCGCCATTTCACTGCCCTGCTCCAGCTCACACCCCCCTCTGTCATATGCCTCTCCACCCCATCCCTCCATCTCATCCTCGGCCTCCCCCTCCCTCTTCGCCCCTCCACCTCACTCACATACACTCTCTTCGTCAGTCTTTCACCCTCCATCCTCTCCACATGGCCAAACCACCTCAGTGTGTTCCTCATAACGCTTCCTATCACATCCACATCCACACCACAACGCTGGAGAGACAGGCTGACGAATGATTTTTTTTTTTACTTTTTGTTTTATATATATATATATATATATATATATATATATATATGTGTGTGTGTGTGTGTGTGTGTGTGTGTGTGTGTGTGTGTGTGTGTGTTTAAAGGCTTGAGTGTATTCTTATGGAAAAAGTTTACCTGAATGTTTCTGCTTTAACTCAACAGAATGTAACATTTTAGTGTATGTATATGTTTTTAGTTTTTTCCACTTGTGTTTAACTCAGGCAAGATATTCATTCGTCTTAGTATATTTTTAGTTATCATTTTCGCCGCAAAGTTTGAGAAAGACTCAAATGGACTTATCATTGCCATAGCATATTATAATTTTTATATCTGATGACGCAATGAGGTACGGCGAAACGTCATCATTACAGTAGAGATGTTCCTACTAGACCTGGTGCTGATATTCCTTATTTATATACAAATCTATCTACCTATCTATCTGTATCTATTTATCAGTCTATCTATCCATCTCATCTCATCAGCCGTTTGAGTGTTCACTGCAGGATCGGCCTATCCCGACTGAAGTGGGGACGATACAGCCAATGTATCTCTACCAAGTGGCTTAGCCTGTCTGGTAGAGATTGTATGTAGGGTGAGAAGTGCTTTTAAGTGTAATTGTAGTGTTGGAGTGGCATTGGATGTGTGTGTGTAGTCTGTGAACCAAGTGTAATCGGCCCGCGCAAGCCAACTGGGTGCAAGCATACTTTATAGTATGCGACACTGGTTCAACCACAGCACCCCTTATGTCCGCCAATGCAGTACTTGGCCAGAAGATAGATCCCAAAGTTTATTAGCCTGGTGGGGAGCGAACCCTCGTCTTCAGAGTACGAATACGCACACTTTACCACTGTATCTATCTATCTATCTATCTATCTATCTATATCTATCTACCTATCTGTCTGTCAATATATATATTATATACCATAGCCAAAATAGAATTTTTATGTCTGATGATGCAATGAGATATTACAAAACGTCACCATTAGAGATGTTCCTACTAGCCCTGGTGCTGTTATTCCTTATTTATATATAAATCTATCTATCTATATCTATTTATCAGTCTATCTGTCTATCTATCTATCTATCTATATATATATATATATATATATATATATATATATATATATATATATATATATATCATCATCATCATCATCATCATCATCATCATGAGCCATTTGAGTGTCCACTGCAGGACCGGCCTATACTGACCGAAGTGGGGATGATACAGCCTATTATCTCAAACAATTGGCTTAGGCTGACTGGTAGAGATTGTATGTAGGGTGAGAACTGTAGGCGTGACTGTAGTGTTGGAGTGGCTTTGGATGTGTGTGTAGTCTGTGAAGCCAACTAGTTGCAAGCATACAGTACTTTATAGTATGCGACATTGGTTCAACCACAGCACCCCTTATGTCCGCCAAAGCAGTAAGTAGCTGGAAGAACCTTCCCAAAATGTATTATCCTGGCGGGGCGCGAACTCTCGTTCTCCCATGTACGAAAAAAAGCACTCTACCGCTGTACCCTGTGGCGGGGGGGGACACAATCTGGCCGCACTATGGGGTGGTACTACTACTCTGCGGCCAGGTTGTGTTAGGAAGAATACTGCCACCGTATTCCCTGCGTGTCGTAAAAGGCGACTAAAAGGGGCGGGGTGAGGGGACTAGGGATCCCTTCCTCTGTTTTTTAGTTCCTAAAAAGAGACAGGCCAGAGAAAGGGATGGGGGATGGAGTTATCCCCATACCCTGAAGATTGAGTCTATGAATGTGCGTGGATGTAGTACGATTGAGGCTAAAAGGGAGGAGATTGGGAGAATGTTTGTGAGAAGAAAGTTGGATGTGTTAGCTTTGAGTGAAACGAAGATGAAAGGGAAGGGTGAGTCTATGTTTGGAAGTGTGAATGGAAGATTGTCAGGTGTTGATAGAGGAAGGGCAAGAGAAGGTGGGGCCTTGTTAGTGAGTCCGGAAGTACAGCAGTGTGTGATTGAATGGAAGGAGGTGTCATCGAGACTGATGTGGGTGAAAGCGAAATTTGAACGTGAGTTGTGGGTGTTTGTGAGTGCATATGGGCCTGGTAGTGAAAGGGATGAAGAAGAGAGGGAGTCTTTCTGGAATGATGTTGATGAGTGTTTGTAGAGTTTTGGAGCAAATGTGAATGTGATAATGATGGGAGATCTGAATGCTAGAGTAGGAAATGTAGCAGTTGAAGGTGTAGTTGGTATGCATGGTGTGCCTAGAAGAAATGAAAATGGGGAGCGAATGATAGTGATGTGTGTTGAGCGAGAGATGGTGATTGGAAATACGCTGTTTGAGAAGAAAGATATTTATAAGTATACATGGGTGAGACAGGAGGGTGGAAGGGTTTCTGATAGAGCTTTGATGGACTATGTGGTTGTGTCTAGGAATGTAATAGGAAGATTGTTGGATGTGAGAGTTCTGAGAGGGGAGGGTGGAGGTATGTCTGACCACTACCTGGTGGAGAGAAAATTAAGAGTAGGTAAGAGATGGGTGAAAGCTAGGAGGGTTAGGTGTGGCAGGGAGGTTTTGAAAGTGAGTGAGTTGGATAAAAGAGAGAAAAAGATAGAGTATCAGGAGAAATTGAAAGATGAGTGGAACGCAGTGAAAGATCGGGAAAATGGCAGTGTGGAGGAGGAATGGCAGTTATTCAAGAGTGCTGTGGTGGGGCATGCAGAAGAGGTGTGTGGTGTGAGACGTGTGGGTGGTGGTGTAAGAAAAGGAAGTGAATGGTGGTGTGAGGAAGTAAGGATGGCTGTGGCTGAGAAGAGACGTGCATATGAAGGGTGGCTGCAGAGGAAGGATGAGATGTCATATGAGAGGTATAAGGAAAAGAGGAATAAGGCGAGAAGGGCTGTGCGTGATGCTAAAGTGGCAGCAGATGAGAGGTGGGGTAGGCGGCTGACAGAGAATTTTCAACAGAATAAGAAAATGTTTTGGAAGGAGGTGAAAAGGGTGTGAAAGGGAGAGTCTGGGAAGGAAGAACGAGTAAAAGCAGAGGATGGAAGGATGTTAATTGAGATGGATGCAGTAAGGAAGAGATGGGCAGAGTATTTTGAAAGATTGTTAAACGTAGAGGAGGAAAGGGTGGCTGAGATTGTGGCGGATGGAATGGTGCAAGAAATAAATGTGTTGGGAGAGTTGAATGATTCTTTGATCACGAAGGAGGAAGTGGAGAAGGCAATAAAGGAGATGAAAACAGGGAAAGCTGCAGGTATGGATGGGTGTGCTGTGGAATGCCTGAAGGGTGGTGGAGTGACTATTGTTGACTGGTTAGTAAGATTGTTGAATATGTGCTTTGTGAAAGGTATGGTGCCAGCTGACTGGGCAAGTGCTTGTGTGGTCCCGTCGTATAAAGGCAAAGGTGATATGTATGAATGTACTAGCTTTAGGGGTATAAGTCTGTTGAGTGTTGTGGATAAGGTGTATGGTACAGTGTTAATTATGAGAGTTAGAGAGGGTACAGAGGGAGTGATTGGTGATGAGCATTGTGGCTTTAGGAGAGAGAAGGGATGCGTGGATCAGGTGTTTGCGGTGAGACAAGTGTGTGAAAAGTATTTAGCAAAAGGCAAGGATGTGTTTTGGGCATTTATGGATTTAGAGAAAGCATATGATAGAATTGATAGGGAGACTTTGTGGACTGTTTTAAGATTGTATGGACTTGATGGTAGGTTACTATAAGGGGTGAAAAGTTTTTATGTAAATAGTAGAGCGTGTGTAAGAGTAGGAAATGCTGTAAGTGATTGGTTTCCTGTGAGAGTGGGGCTGCGACAGGGATGTGTGATGTCGCCTTGGTTGTTTAAAATTTACATGGATGGTGTTGTAAGGGAGGTGAATGCAAGAGTTTTAGGTGGAGGTCTGAGTCTGGTGAATGTTGATGGTGGAGAGTGGAATCTGAAGCAGCTGCTGTTTGCAGATGATACTGCACTGGTGGCTGATTCAGAGGAGAGATTGAGACAGTTGGTAGAGGAGTTTGGAAGGGTGTGTGAAAGAAGGAAATTAAACGTAAATGAGAATAAGAGTAAAGAGATGAAGTGTACGAGGTTGGTAGATGGTAGGGGGATGAATATAGTTTTGAATGGTGAGTTGCTTGAGGAGGTAGAGTGTTTTAAATATCTAGGGTCACATGTTGCTGTGGATGGACGAATAGATGCAGAAGTGAAGTTTAGAATGAATGAAGTAGGATAGGTGCTGGGAGGAATGAAAAAAGTGTTTAGATGTCGTTCGCTTAGAATGGATGTAAAGAGAAGGCTGCATGAGGGTGTTGTGGTACCGACTGCATTATATGGGGTTGAAACATGGAATATGGGTGTAACAAAGAGGAAAAGTTTGAATGTAATGGAGATGAGGTGTCTGAGGAGCATGTGTGGAGTGACGCATATGGATCGAGTGCGGAATGATGAAGTGCGAAGGAGAACTGGAGTTGTTCAGGAGATAGCTGGTAGCGTTGAGCAGAGGGTGTTGCAATGGTTTGGGCATATGGAGAGAATGGATAATGAGCGATTGGTGAAAAAGATAACTAGATCTGATGCGAGAGGTGTAAGGCTGAGAGGAAGACCACGAATAGGATGGATGGACGGTGTGAAGAGAGCGCTGGATGCGAGAGGGATTTCTGTTGAGCAAGGAAGAGTGGCTGTGCGTGACAGAAATAAATGGAGAGAAACTGTGAATGAATAAGTGATGACGCAGCCCTGAGGGGATATTCTCCCGCATTTGGTCTGATCAGCTATTTCAGGTCAGGTGCGGGTAAGGGGATGAGTCTGTTATGATGTGGCAGGGGTAAACCAGCTCTGCTGTCGGGCCCTGCTGCGGATGTCACTGATTGCATTGCGCAGTTCACCCTTGTGCGGTGTGGTGCAGTGAGGATCTGTCCGTTCTCCCCTTTGGGGCTAAGATGTGAATGAATGTGTTTGAATGGATGAGTAAATGGGGAGTGTGTCGTCCTGTCTCGGCTACCTCCCTTTCCTTGGGGGAAGCAGCCTAGGTATATATATATATATATATATATATATATTTATACTGTATATATATATATATATATATATATATATATATATATATATATATATATATATATATATATATATATATATATATATATATATATATATATATATATATATATATATATACACACACACACACACACACACATGTCGCGCACTGAAAACCAGTCTGCACTATACAGTAGATCGATAGACGTGAGCCTGTGATAAATGAATAACTTTAAGAGAACAGATCGACCGATCTCTGTGTGGACGATGGATGGCTTCTATTTGTGTTAAAGATGGATAATGCAGTTTTTAGACATTTAGCAAGTAACTTTCGTTTTTTTTTTTTTCCCACTACATTTTACATGAGTATTAAACATCACTCAGTGCTTGCAAGACAGAGCTGTCACGTGTCATTCATATAAGATCATTCACGTCTGGGAGTCTGGTAATGAAATATTTCGTTTTATCCGTGTTACTTGATAACAGTTTCATTTACATTTGGAGAGACGAAAAATATGATCCTTCAAAATTAATTTTTTTGAAAGATTTGTCTAACTGTAACCACATTTTAAAACGTCTACACACGCATATGATTTGCGCACACATAATATCAACCCCTCCTTCTTATCTTAATTTAATTCTTTTCCTCTATCCTCTTTTCTCTTCTGTCTTCTCTCTCCCTCCGTCCCCATTCCTCTGAGAAGGTGAGGTTTGGTTAACTGTGGGCTTAGGTAAAATCAAACCGCAAATGACGGTTTAGTAACGAGAAATGTAATTTAGTAATGAATGAACAAGGGTCAAGATAAATTCATCTCTTCAAAGGCGTTTTAAATGACAAATACAGTGACATGACATGGCCTGGCACTACTGACACATGACAGAACAACACTCACATGACATAGCATGACAGCAGAGATGACAACATTGACAGAGAGTAATAAACTTTAAGCAACATATTTCTTAATGGACGAATATCATATAAGCTATTCATTAGTGAAAAGTGAAAGAAATAAAGTTTTAGATAATTATTGGAAAATCCTAATGATCTATCTGCAGTGATGAAACCATCCATCATCCAAAGAGAAATCGAACGATTTGTTCACTAGTAGTGGATCGATCTAAGGTCCAACCTATCGACTGATAAACCAAATTGGTCGTCAGTGTACTGTGTTCTTACCTAATTGATCTTACCTAATTGTATCTTTACATGAATGAGTCAAGCTCGTACTATCCCGTGTATTAAACCATTTTTATCATACATATCCTTAAATTTGTAAATAGTTTTGGTACACACTACTTCATTCGGTAGTGCATTCCACTCATCAATTGCCCTGTTTGGGAAACTGAATTTCCTTACGTCTTTATCGTCTTTCTTTTTATGTAGTTTTTTGCAGTGTCCTCTTGCTGATGCTTCTTTTTAGGTTATATATTCATTTATACCTATTTTCTCTTTCCCTGAGATGCATTTATAAAGCATAATCATGTCTCCTCTTTTCTTTCTCTCCTGTAGTGTTGGTAAATTCGGTTTTTCTAGTCTTTCTTCGTAGCTTAGATCCCTTAGGCTTGGTATCCATCTTGTAGCTGCCCTTTGTACTTTTTCAATCTTTTCTACCTGTATGTGTTGTTTTTAGGTAAGGATTCCATACTACTGATCCATATTCCAGGGTTGGTCTGATGAATGATGTTTTATCTTTCTCAACATGTATTCGTTTATATATGTGAATGCTACTCTCATATTATTAGCAAGCAGTGTATACGTTACGTACCTTCTCACTGACATGGTCATCTGGAGTTAGTCTGTTGTTGATAATTACTCCTCGGTCCTTCTCCCTTTCTAATATGTGTAGGGTTGATCTTCCTAACTTATAATCCCAATCTGGTCTTTTCTCACTTTTACCAAATTTAATTACATGACACTTGTCCACATTGAATTCCATTTGCCAATTATTGCTCCATTCATGAAGCTTGTTCAATTCCTCTTGCAGCTGTTTGCAAGAATCTGTGTTAGTATTTTCCTTTGAATTTTTGTATCATCTGCAAACATAATTAGATAGCTTCCATTTCCAGTTTTACTATGTTATTTATATATACTAAAAACATAATTGGTGCCAGCACCGAGCCCTGTGGAACTTTGCTAGTCACTTCCTCCATGATGAGTAATTTCCCCTTAATATTGTTTTCATTTCCCTTTTTCTAAGAAAATCCTGCATCCAACAGTACAGATTGCCTTGGATACCTCCTTGATGGTACAGTTTCCACAAAAGTCTTTGGTACAGTACTCTGTCAGATACTTTCTTAAAATCTAAATAGATACTGTCCACCCATCCTTATCTTTTCTGTAATGTTTCTGCAACTCTATCATAGTAGCTTAATAGATTAGTAACACATGATTTTCCCTTTCTAAAACCGAATTGCCTCTCTGTTATCATACTGTGTTCTTCTAGATGTTTTACCCAAACTTTCCTTATCAGCTTTTTTAGTATCTTATAACACTAGTCAGTGATACTGGTCGGTAGTTGAGTGGATTTTGTCTATTCCCTTTCTTGAATAGGGGAGAATGTTTGCTTTCTTTCAGATATCAGGTAGTTTACCTTGACCCTGAATATTAAATACAATGGTCTGCTTATCTCTTCGTGTAGCACCCAATCTGAAATCCTGTCAGGATCATTTGCTTTTCCTTTGTTTACTTTACATAGCTCTTCCTGTACTTCTTTTTCTGATATTTGTATATCTGGTAATACATGTGGGCATGCATGTTCCATATTATCTCAAAATTTCTTTCTTTTGTAAAACTGATTAGAAGTGTATATTCATTGCTTCACAAATGTCTTTCTCTTGTGTATACATGATCCCCTCATCCTTAATGAACTGTATTTTATCTTTAACTTTGGTTTTTGCTTCGGATGTAGCTTTAAAAAAGCGTAGGTTACTACTTTTATTTATGATGTCCTCCTCAAACTGTCTCTGAGCCTCCCTCCTTATCTTTGTATAATCGTTCCTTGCCTATTTATAGTTGTTATATGCCCTCTCACTAATGTGTCTTCTGTATCTATTCCACAGCAAGTCTCTTTTTTTCTTTGGATTTTCTTTTCTGTTGCTTTGTGCTGTGGGGTGTAATTTTGGACTCCTGTTTCATAAAGTTCACAGAATTTTCAATAGATAATATTTAAATCTTTTCCTCTAAGTTCTTTTCGCAATCTGTTTCTAAAAATTACTTCTTCAGGTCATAATAGTGGCCCTTTTTTGTAATTTAGACTCTTTTTGTAACTCTCATTGCTGGTAACGTCATACACAATCCTGAACTTACAATACTGCATGGTCACTTTAGCCAAATGGGGGATGATACATTATACTGTCAATTTCATTTTCTTGACTGGTAAATATAAGATCTACAGTAGTATTGATGGATCATCAAGTCATCTTTTTCTGGTGTCTTCCTTTACATGCTGTGTTAGGAAATACTCCTGCACGAAATCTAGGAGCTTTTGATCCCAACATCTTTCATGGCTTTTTACATCTAAAGTATTCCAGTTTATATTTGAATTAAGTCTCCAGTTAATATAATTCTTTCAAATTTCTCTTCCATTCTATGTAATAATGTTCTTAAACTATGAATTGTACATTCTGCCAGGTCTTCATATTCGCCTCTTTTCTAAGTGTTTGTTTTGGGTGGCATGTACATATTCGCCACAATTATTTTCCCTTCAGCTGTGTTAGTTTCCAGTGCAATCAGTTCTACTTGTGAGGGTATATCTAGTTCCATCTCCTTGACTTGTAGATTTTTCTTTGTTAAGATTATAATTCCTCCTCCCTTTCTTAAGTTTCTGTCTCTTCTCCATATATGGTGTGTGTGTGTTCTTACCTAATTGTATCTTTACAGGAATGAGTCAAGCTCGTACTGTCCCGTATCTTAAACCATATTTATCGTACATATCCTTAAATTTGTGAATTGTTTTGGCACACACTATTTCATTCGGTAGTGCATTTCATTGATCAATTGCTCTGTTTGGGAAACTGAATTTCCTTACGTCTTTATCACCTCTCTTCTTATGCAATTTTTTGCAGTGTCCTCTTGCTGATGCTTCTCCATATGTTAAGTAATCATTTATGTCTATTTTCTCCTTTCCTCATATGCATTTATATAGCATTATCATGTCACCTCTTTTCCTTCTCTCCTGTAGTGTTGGTAGATTCAGTTTATTTAGTCTTTCTTCGTAGCTTAGGTCCCTTAAGCTTGGTATCCATCTTGTAGCGGCCCTTTGAACTTTTTCAATCTTGCCTATGTGCTTTTTGAGATGAGGACTCCAGACTACTGATGCATATTCCAGGGTTGGTCTAATGAATGAAGTTATTATCCTTCTTATCATGTCTTCATTTATGTATGTGAATGCTATTCTCATATTTGCAAGCAGTGTATACATGTTCCGTACCTTCTCGCTGATGTGGTCAGCCGGAGATAGTCTGTTATTGATAATCACACCTAGGTCTTTCTCTCTTTCTGATGTGTATAGGGTTTTATTTCCTAACTTATAATCCCAATCAGGTCTTTTTCCACTTTTACCAAACTTGATTACATGACACTTGTCCACATTGAATTCCATTTGCCATGTACTACTCCATTCATGAAGTTTATTTAATTCTTCTTGTAGCTCTTTACAAGAGTCTGTTTTAGTAATTCTCCTTTGTATTTTTGCATCATCTGCAAACATATTCAGATAGCTCTCATTTCCAGTGTTACTGTTTATATCATTTATATACACTAAAAACATGATTGGTGCCAGCACTGAACCCTGTGGTACTCCACTAGTCACTTCTTTCCATGATGAGTAGTGTCCTCTTAGTACTGTCCTCATTTCTCTTTTTATGAGAAAGTCTTGCATCCAACAAAACAGTTTGCCTCGAATTCCTCCTTGCTGGTACAGTTTCCATAAAAGTCTTTGGTGTGGTACTGTGTCAAAAGCTTTCTTGAAATCTAAATAGATACTGTCCACCCATCCTTCCCTTTCCTGTATTGTGTTTGTTACTCTGTCATAGTAGCTCAACAGATTCGTAACACATGATTTTCCTTTTCTGAAACCAAACTGTCTTTCTGTTATCATACTGTGTTCTTCTAGATCATTTACCCAAGCTTTTCTTATAAGTTTTTCTAATACCTTGCTTACAACACTGGTCAGTGATACTGGTCGGTAGTTGAATGGATTTTGTCTATTTCCCTTCTTGAATAAGGGGACAATATTTGCTTTTTTCCAAATATCAGGTAGTTTACCTTGACTCAAGGATTTCTTGAAAATTATAAATAATGGTTTACTTAACTCCTTTGCACATTCTCTTAGTACCCAACATGAAATTTCATCAGGACCACTTGCTTTTCCTCTGTCTAATCTACTTAACTCCTCCTGTATTACTTTTTCTGCTATTTGTATATCTGGTAGTATGTGTGGACATGCGTGTTCCACATAGTCCCTCTCAAAATTTTTTTCTTCTGTAAAAACTAATTGGAAATTCTTATTTAGTGCTTCACAAATATCTTTCTCATGTGTATAAGTGATTCCCTCGTCTGTAATGGATTGTATTATATCTTTTACTTTAGTTTTGCTTCTGATATAGCTGTAAAACAGCTTTGGTTGATCACTACTTTTATTTATTATATCCTCCTCAAACTGTTTTTGGGCTTCCCTCCTTATTCTTGTATAATCGTTTCTTGCCTGTTTACAGCTGTTGCATGCCCTTTCACTATTGTGTCTTCTGTATCTATTCCACAACAAATCTCTTCTTTCTTTTGATTTTTTACATTCTGTATTGAACCATTTCTGTATTTTCTTATCTGCTTCTTTGTGCTGTGGGATGTACTTCTGGACTCCTATTTCATAAACTTCACAAAATTTTTTATATACAGCATTTAAATCTTGTCCTCTAAGCTCATTTTCCCAATCAACTTCTAAGAAATACTTCTTTATGTCTTGATAATTTCCCTTTTTATAGTTTAGGCTCTTTTTGTAACTATCATTGCTGTTTACTATGTCATATGCTATCCTGAAGTTATAATTTAGTACTGCATGATCGCTTTTGCCGAGTGGAGGGTGATATATTAAACTGTCAATATCATTTTCTTGCCTTGTAAATATTAGATCTAGCACTGAAGGTACATCAAGTCCTCTTTTTCTGGTGGTTTCCCTCACATGTTGCGTTAAGAAAAACTCTTTTACGAGATCCAGGAGCTTTTGGTCCCAACAGCTTTCTTGGCTATTTATATCTAGAGTATTCCAATTTATATTTGTATTGAAGTCCCCAGTTAGTACAATTCTTTCCGATTTCTCTTCCATTTTATGTAGCAATGATCTTACACTGTGAATTGTACTCTCTGCCAGGTTCTCATATTCGTCTCTTTCCCATGTGTTTGATCTGGGTGGCATGTACAAATTGGCTACAATTACTTTACCTTCAGATGTGTCGATCTCTACTGCAATCAGTTCTAGTTGTGATGGTATATCTAGTTTTATATCCTTGAATTTTAGATTTTTCTTAGTTAATATCATAATTCCTCCTCCTTTTTTTAAATATCTGTCTCTTCTCCATATATTGTATTCCTCTAAGTTTAGTATGTCATTTGATATCCTTGGTATTAATTTTGTTTCAGTTAGGCATATTATTTGTGGTTCGTTTTCTCTGACATAATCATTCATCTCTAGTAATTTAGATACCATTCCATCCACATTTGAGTACATCAACTTTATCATCTTGTTTATATACTTGTCATGACATGGTTCTACTACCTTCCTCCTTTTTCTTCCATCCTGTTTGTGTACCACTTTCGTACCTGCAATCCTATTACTTTGTAAAAAAAATTTCTTCTTCTCCTCTTCTGATCTTCCCTCATTTTTTATTTTTGCTTCCTCTCTTTTCTCTTTCAGTAATTCCAGTTCCTCTTGTGTTAGGCATCTTTTTATCCATACATTTTTGAACTCCTCTTTTTCCTTAAGATTCTTTGCATTTTTTAGTATCTCTTCCACAGTGTTTACACTCTGGAAAGTCACCGTTATAGGTCTTGTCTTGCTTTTCTCGTATTTCCCTAACCTTTTGTGTTCCTCTATGTCTTTACTACAGATTTCCTCTGATACTTCTTTCAGTAAGCTCATTACATTTGCCATCTCCTTTTTGTCTCTTGTGATCTTGTTTTTAACTTCTTCCTCTTCTATACCAGTGATTACTATTGATTTGTTTATCTCTACTGAATCTCTGACTAACTTTGGATTGTTTTGGATTATTCTTTTCACCTCCTTTTTAATGCTTTTTTCCTCCACCCTTGTTTCTAAGTCTTTCTTTACTTTCATCATTTCAGCATACGTAGTTTCTACATCATTTTTGTAGCTTTGCACAGCTTCATTCACTTGTGTTATCTTCTCCTCAATATCACTGTTCTGGTCAATAAGACTGCTAACTTGCCTAATTGTCTCTGTGTCATTTTTGAACTCTTCCATAACACTCTCGTGATTGACTACTGTACTTGCCATTTCACTCATTTTCTTCCTAAGTGTACTCAATTCCACTGTTAGTTCACTGATGGTTGTGTCTTTCTTATTGGCCTCCCTTCCTAGTTTTTCTATTATTTTCTTCCTTTTGCAAGTGCATCTGCTTCTTTATTTCATCAATTTCATTTTTGAAAGCCATTTCTAGTTTGTTTACACGTTCAACCAGTCTATTGCGGGTCTCGACTTCAACCAGTTCTTGGTAGAAATCATCATTTTGCTTTTTATCCTTATCCCTTTTCTTTTCCAAATTTGTTTTACTGAAGTATGTATCCATTTTGCAATACTTAAAGTGCAAAATGTGTACTTACAATCTCCGTGTTGTTGTAGTGTGTGTGTGTGTGTATTGATAGATAAGTATGTATATACGAAAAGGGATGGAATACATCAAATTCGATATACTCGTATGTAGATAATGAGTAATGTTGCGCTGCATGTTAATAGTAGACGGAATTTTACGGACTGGTTTGGAATTTTGTGAGTATCTGTGAATGGCTAGACGTGAATGTAAAGGTAGGTAAGAGTAGTCTGGTGTTTGTTGAAAGCCATAGTTATCACATACGCAGATGGTGTTGTGCCTGCTAAGCTGAACCATGACTTGGAAGACTTAGAGATAATATGTAATGATAGCATGGCCCATTGTCGTGGGTGCATTGATAACTGTTTTCCTACGTTTGTGCTTTCTTCTTCTTCTTCTTTTTTTTTTCTGTACCCACCTGATATTTTGGTAACAACCTCTCATGGCAAGGTGGCAATGGCACTTACTTGTTCGTTCCTTCATTTATAAAGGATCCCACATGCTTGTATGCGTCAGCCTTGGTCATTCAACGACGGCTTTCCACTTTGCCCGACCTCTACCAGATTCTATCCACTCCCTTTTCAGTGAGGACACATTGTATGGTCTCGTCCCAAGAATTTTTCAGTCTACCTCTTGCAACTCGACTCTCATCATTCGTGCCTCTCCACACCTATCTGTCATCCTCCAACCCCTACAAATGCCCAGACCATCTCAGTCTAACCCATCTCATCACAACAATAGTATTTAAATTCTTATCCTTCCTCTGAACTCTTCATTCAAAATCATAATCCCTCTAGTTCTGCCATTCAAGAGCTCTAGAGATCCATTTAATCATTTTCATCCCTGTATATCTGAGCTTACTAATATCCTTCTCCTTCTCTGCCCAATTATCAGTGCCATATGTCATTACTGTCTTAACACATGTTCCATACAATTATCCCATAGCATGGAGTGAGAGCCCTTTCAGTGTGATGAGGGTCAGCAACTCCCAGAACTTCTTCCAACCACTCATTATTATTGTCTCCCAGCTGGCTCCAGCTCCACCTCCAGCACATATGATGTTTCCCAAATAACAACAGTCTTCCTTACACTGAAAAGAGTCTCTGACAAGAATAATTCCTTTTACGCTTCACTGTTTCTGTATTTCTCGTTGACAAACCGCATATATGGATCAACATTATTATGCAGCCTACCTCTAGTACCACTGCAGCATACACATACATGAATCCACATACTAGAAACACTGCAAAAATTGGGGTTAGCTATCTCCCATACCCTTGTGGCAAACTGCACATAGCCAAATTCCCTGTTTTTGACAATACTGTCAGCTACCCAAGATATCGTCACTGATTTTTAAATCCAGCTTTACTTTCAAACACTTGTACTACATCCATGTTTCTATCTATCTATCTATCTATTGCCAGACGCCTCAATCCCGTTTGGGGTGGCCACAAACAAATCGCCTCCAAGTCGCCCTGTCCCCCGCCATTTCACTCCCCTGCTCCCAACTCACACCCCCCTCTCTCATATACCTCTCCACCCCATCTCTCCATCTCATCCTCGGCCTCCCTCCCTCTTTCCCTCCTCCACCTCACTCACATACACTCTCTTCGTCAGTCTTTGACCCTCCATCCTCTCCACATGGCCAAACCACCTCAGTGTGTTCCTCATAACGCTTCCTATCACATCCACATCAACACCACAACGCTCCTTTATATCCTCATTCGTCAGCCTGTCTCTCCATGTGACTCCACAGGCTCCTCTTAAATAACTCATTTCCACTGCTCTCACTCTTGACTTGTGTCCTTCCAACAACGTCCAAGCTTCACTTCCGTACGTTAGAGTTGGTATCACAATACTGTCATGTAGTAACTTTTTCACTTCCATGCTCATTTCCCTGTTTCTTATCACTGCTTTCAAAGAACCAGCAACCTTTCTTCCCTGCTGTACCCTTTCAAGCACTTCACCCTCCAAACATCCATCCTTACTCATCACACTACCCAAGTACTTAAACGTACTCACATTTTCCAATTCCTCACCATCCAACCTCGCTGTACATTCACTGACTTCACCTCTCTCAAAGACCATCACTTTACTCTTCCCTACATTCACCTTTAGATTCCGTTTCTTACGCACTCTCTCAAACTCATCCACCAAGCCTTCCAGCTCCCCTTCGTCTTCACTCAACAACATGGTATCATCTGCAAACAACAGTACAGGGAGTTTCCAAACACTATCCTCTCTCACCAGGGCCACTCCAACATCCACTACCCTACCTTGTACCTCTTTTATTACCCCATCCATGTACAGATTGAACAACCATGGAGACATGACACATCCCTGTTTCAACCCAACTTTCAAAGAGAAAAATTCACTTAGTTCACCATCCACACGCACTGCAGCCTTCGCACCATCGTACATACTCTTCACAGCATTCAACAACTTCCCATCTATTCCATATATTCTTAACACTTTCCACAATCCTAGTCTATCCACCCTGTCATATGCTTTCTCCAAATCCATGAAAGCCGCATACAACTTCTTTCCCTTCTCTAGAAACTTTTCCACTAAAGATCTGAGAATGAATATCTGATCTACACAACCTCTTCCCTTCCTAAAGCCTCCCTGTTCTTCTCCAACTAATTTCTCTGTTCTTTCTCTAACTCTGTCAATAAGTATCCTACCATATACTTTTCCTATTATACTAAGAAAACAAATGCCCCTATGATTACCACACACTTCTTTTTCCCCTTTCCTTTGTACAAGGGAATAATTATACCTGACTTCCAATCCTCCGGGACTCTACCTTCCTCCCAGGCCAATCTGCACATCTTCCACATCCATTCTACTACTATCTCTCCCCCATGCTTCAGCATTTCACCACACACTCCATCAATTCCTGGGGCTCTCCTGATTTAACTTTCTTCATTGCTTCCACAACTTCTATCCTACTGATTTCTTCCTGTCTTCTCACCTCCCTCCTTCTTCCAGCCATTCCCCAGCCACTTATACTCGCATTACTTCCATCCTCCACGTTCAACAATTCCTTAAAGTGTTCTCTCCATCTGCTCACTTTTTCTCCCTTCTCCACTAGTAATCTACCATTTTTATCTTTCACTCCCCTGCTAACTTCACTTCCACCCTGTCTTACTCTTTTTCACCTCTTTCCAGAACATTTTCTTACAGTCCCTCCACTTTACACTCAAATTCCTTCCAAATTCCTCATCCACTCTCTCTTCTTACTCTCTTACTAATCTTTTCACCTCTCTCTTTCTTTCTACATATAACTCTCTCTTCCGCCTCTCAACTTCTTCCATGCCCCTATTTCTCATCCATTCATTGTATGCTTTCTTCTTTTGTGCCACAGCCCGTTTCACCTCTTCAGTCCACCACGCTGTTCCTTGCACCCCCCTCCGTCTTCTCTTCCTTCCACACACCACATCACATGCTGCACATATTTCTTCTGTAAATATTCTACACACACCCTCCACGTCCCCCATCTGCTCCAACTCATATTTGCCCAATCGTTCCTCCACTTCTCTCTTATACTCTGCCTTTTTCTCATCCTCTTGTAACCTTTCCACTCTCCTTGCAACTACTCCTTCCTCTCGTCCTTCCCTTCTTCTCTTCCTCCATCTTACTTGAACTTTAACTCTGGCCACCACCAAGTAGTGGTCAGAAAGTCCACTCCCCCAACCTCTATAAACTCTTGCATCCAATATACATCTTCGCATCCTTTCATCCACACACACATAATCAATCATTGTTTCCATTGTTTCCATATCCTAATTATATTAAATCAATAAACCTCTTATTCTCCGAGATTAATAACAAGTCATCAGCACATAACACAACTCATGGGAATCATGAGAGAGCTTCAGTCTCAATAACAGAAAAACAGAGGGGGGGGGGATCTTAAAACTGACTACTGATGCACATCAGCATTTATGGGAAACTTATCACTCAAACCTCTATTCATTCTTAGCTGGATGCAAACACCCTCGTTCATTGTCAGTGACACTCTAATAAACCATTCTTCAACCTCAAATTTTCCATCTTCCACTTCACCACCTACCTGGACCCTCTGCCAAGAGGCTTCTCCATACCAACAAAAATTGTGTACAACTCCCTTGTCCTTTTTATATATTTTTCTTGAAACTGTCTGGCCATCCACATTACATCAGTGGTGTCTTTGTCTTACATAAACCCAAGCATCTAATTAATATTCATTCATTCCATTCTCATGCCCTCTAAAACTCTCTCCACGGCTTTGTTTATCTGGTCCAAAAATTTTATGTCATTTACAACTTCCTCCTTACAGGGCATCATCCTTTCCCCTTATCAACCAGTCATAGGGAAAAACGTCCTTCTTTATGGCAGGCTTCTTCACATTGTTAAGCTTTGCCATATATATGGCGAAGCTTATTGCTTTGGTAAGTACAGTATTATTAGTTTCCACCTATTACATAGGGGGAGACTATTGTTTTTGGTGGTAATATTATTCCTGCCTCAGAGTCTTGCAACGATTCACTGAGAACCGGAGACTGCACGAGGAATCTGAAGGGCCCAGGTTATGTGTCCTGGCCTAAGTAAGCGAAATCAGTTTAATAGCCCTTCTCACAGCTACACATAGTGACACATAGGTACATATTACCCACATTAACATTTATATAAAACAGAATAAACAAGGTTGACAAATAATACAATGTTCTGTTAATAACAAATTATTGGTAGCATCACTTGATCCAAATTGAACGAGTTTTGACTCCTGCCGGCATCACTCCATTGGGCGACAAAGTTGGGTTCCAGCCCATCTTGGTATAAATGGTTATGGATTTTTTTTTTCTTTTTTTGTGATAAAACTAATTTTTGTACGGTAGTAGACCTCCAACCAGACGAGGCTTCAGGCAAGGTGGGACATCCCCTCCTCCAAGAGCAGGCAATACTCAATTAGGGTATTAAATATGGTTTTGACTTAGGTATGTGAAAATTTTGCACACTGCTAGATCTTTACCTAGCCAGATTTCAGGTAGGATGGGACCCCAGGGCAGCCCCTGGGATGGAGTAGGGATGCCAATAAGTACGGTCATTTTTCCCACTCCATAACGTCAACAATGGATGATTTACTTCCACGGCCATTACTGTGACAGGGGAGTAGAAAGAGAATATAGGAAATGCTGTCACTTAGCAATGGCAAGCGTCGCCTTGCAGAGAGCCTTACTAATCGTAGAATGCTGTAGACAGTTTTAAAGTGCTCCCTGCAACCTTAACTGCACTTGCTGTGAGCCTGTAAGTTTCAAAGAATTTTCTGTTGTGGAGTAGGGCTGAACAGTTTTGCTGTACTTGTTTTGCATACATTCCTCTTTATTTCTGTTTCCGTTTTTGTTTATCGTTTCGTACTCTCTCTCTCTCTCTCTCTCTCTGTTCTTACCTAATTGTTCGTACCTAATTGTATCTTTACAGGAGTGAGTCAAGCTCATACTGTCCCGTGTATTAAACCATTTTTATCATACATATCCTTAAATATGTGAATAGTTTTGGCACACAGTACTTCATTCGGTAGAGCATTCCACTGATTAGTTCCCCTATTTGGGAAACTGAATTTCCTTACGTCTTTTTTGCCTCTCTTTTTATGTAGTTTTTTGCAGTGTCCTCTTGCTGATGCTTCCCCATATGTTATATATTCATTTATGTCTATTTTCTCTTCCCCTGAGATAAATTTATATAGCATAATCATGTCTCCTTTTTCCCTTCTTTCCTGTAGTGTTGGAAGAAGCAATTTTTTCTAATCTTTCTTTATAGGTAAGCTTGGTATCCATCCTGTAGATGCCCCTTTTTACTTTTTCAGTCTTATATATGTGTTTTTTTAGATTATTTACATGTACTACTGATGCATATTCCAGGGTTGGTCTTATGAATGGTATTATCTTTCACAACATGTCTTCATTTCTCTATGTGAATGCTATTTTCATATTAGCAAGCAATGTATACACGTTACATTCCTTCTCACTGATATGGTCATCTGAAGATAGTTTGTTATTGATAATTACTCCTAGGTCCTTCTCTCTTTCTGATATGTGTAGGGTTCATCTTCCTAACTTATAATCCCAATCTGGGCTTTTCTCATATTTATCAAATTTAATTACATGGCACTTGTCCACATTGAATTCCATTTGCCATTTATTGCTCCATTCATGAAGCGTGTTTAATTCCTCTTGCAGCTCCTTACAAGAATCTGTGTTAGTAATTTTCCTTTGAATTTTTGCATCATCTGCAAACATATTTAGATAGCTTCCATTTCCAGTGTTACTCTCTATGTCATTTATATATACTAAAAACATAATTGATGCCAGCACCGAGCCCTTTGGAACTTTCCTAGTCACTTCGCTCCATGATGAGTAATTTCCCCTTAATATTGTTTTCATTTCCCTTTTCCTATGAAAATCCTGCATCCAACAGTACAGATTGCCTTGGATACCTCCTTTATGGTACAGTTTCCACATATATATTTGGTGCAGTACTCTGTCAAATGCTTTCTTGAAGTCTAAATACATACTGTCCACTCATCCTTATCTTTTCTGTAATGTTTCTGCAACTCTATCATAGTAGCTTAATAGATTAGGAACACATGATTTTCCCTTTCAAAAACCGAACTGCCTCTCTGTTATCATACTGTTTTCTTCTAGATAATTTACCCAAATTTTACTTATCAGCTTTCCTAGTATCTTACATACAACACTGGTCAGTGATACTGGTCGGTAGTTGAGTGGATTTTGTCTATTTTCTTTCTTGAATAGGGGAACAATGTTTGTTTTTTTCCACATAGCAGGTACTTTACTTTGACCTGAGGATTCCCTGAATATTAAATACAATGGTGTGCTTAACTCTTCTGCACATTCATGTAGCACCCAGCATGATATTCCGTCAGTACCATCTGCTTTTCCTTTGTCTACTTTATATAACTCTTCCTGTCCTTCTTTTTCTCATATTTGTATATCTGATAATACACGTGGGCATGCATGTTCCATTATCATTTCCCTCAAAATTTTTTTGTAAAAACTTATTGGAAATTTTTATTCATTGCTTCACAAATATCTTTCTCTTGTGTATAGATGATCCCCTCATCCGTAATGGACTGTATTTTATCTTTAACTTTGGTTTTGCTTCGGATGTAACTGCAAAAAAGCTTAGGTTGATCACAACTTTTATTTATAAGATTCTCCTCAAACTGTCTCTGAGCCTCACTCCTTATCTTTGTATAATCGTTTCTTGCATATTTATAGTTGTTAATATGCCCCTCTCACTATTGTGTCTTCTGTATCTATTCCACAGCAGGTCTCTTTTTCTTTTTATTTTTTACATTCTGTACTAAACCGTTTCTTTATTTTCAATTCTGTTGCGTTGTGCTGTGGGATGTAATTTTGGACTCCTATTTCTTAAAGATCACGGAATTTTCTATATATAATATTTAAGTCTTTTCCTCTAAGTTCTTTTTCCCAATCTGTTTCCAAAAATTACTTCTTCAGGTCATAATAGTCGCCCTTTTTGTAATTCAGACTCCTTTTTGAAACTCTCATTGCTGGTAACGTCATACACAATCCTGAACTTACAATACTGGATGGTCGCTTTAGCCAAATAAGGGTGATACATTATATTTTTACTTTTACTCCCGCACGCCATTTTTGCATGGAATTTTCATTTTCCTAGTATTTTCAGTGTAATTCATTTGAATTTGACCTTCATTTCTGTCGGAAATCACTCGTTTTTGAGTTACACCCCCCCCACCCCCAATGTTTCACTGTTGAACAGGAGGTTCTGGCAGGTTTGATTACGCAAAAACGAGTGATTTCCGACGAAATGAGAGTTTAAATTCAAATACGCGAAAAGCTACTGGGAAAATGAAATTCCATGCAAAAACTAACCTTGCTGAAATAAACCTAACCTAACCATACTTAAACCGGTAAATTTTTACAAGTGGACAATACACCCCCTAGGTAGTGCAATATATTTTTCTGGCAGTTTTTGATGCGATATCGAATGTTTCTGACCTTCATTTTCGTCGGAAATGCCTCATTTCCCCTCTTTTCCAATCATAAACTTTGGACAAGTAGGTGAAATCAAGCATTTTCCCAAAAAAAGTGAGTAAAAAACAACTCAAATCGCATCAAAAACCACAGAAAAATATAATTTTAAGCTTCTTATCGAACTTGTGTTTCCTAACTGAGGGCAACGCCCCCGAACCCCAGCCTGGCCGTGTTTCCTAACTGGGGGCTCCGTCGCTAGACCCCCCAGCCGGGCCGTTTCCTAACTGGGGGGCTCCGCCCCCCAGACCCCCCTGACATTAACCTAACCTAACCTAACCTATCCTAGGGGAGTGCTTACCTTGAGATACGATGGTCCAGGACGAGAGTCGTCCGTTTCTTGCGTCTTTTCTTGGTCTTATTCAAATAAAAAGTATGCCTGCACCGCCAGATCTTGTCTTTTTCTGTATTATGTTCTGGGCACTTTGGAACTGTAGATCTAATTACTCCATGGTCTTTCAAGAACGATATGGCACTATCTTCGTTTTCATAAAACGTAGCGAAAGCTTTCATGTAATTTATCTCGCACCAATTACAGACCGCCAGAGCGCAATGACTTAGTTCAGGGGACTGACGAAGTTTCAAAGTTTGAAATTCGAGGGGAAATGAAAAGGATGCAGTTGATTGGCTATTGTCTATTGAATGTGATTGGTTGAAGCCGACTTACATGCGCAGTTCCACCCACGCAGCGGTAACGCACGTACTGACACACACCCTACCCTTGCTAACGCACGCACGAACACACATAATATCCTAGCCTCCACTCCGTCAACATGTCCGCCCGCCTCTGTCAGGTACATTAGTTAGTGGTTAATTAAACTAGTAAAATGAAATTTGCGACGGGTAGGACACACTCTGCGTTGCTAAGTATCATATTCAAAGTAAGATAATGGAAGAAAATGTGTCCGGTGCCGTACGGGAGTAATTATACAATAATACCATTTCATTTTCTTGCCTGGTAAATATAAGATCTAGTATTGATGGATCATCAAGTAATCTTTTTTGGTGTTTTCCTTTACATGCTATGTTAGGAAAAACTCCTGCACAATATCTAGGAGCTTTTGATCCCAACAGCTTTCATGGCTTTTTACATCTAAAATATTGCAGTTTATATTTGAGCTGAAGTCTCCAGTTAATACAGTTCTTTCAAATTCTCTTCTATTCTGTGTAATAATGTTCTCAAACATTGAATTGTACTTTCTGCTAGGTCTTCATATTTGCCATTTTCCCAGATGTTTGTTTTGGGTGGCATGTATAAGCAATTAATTTCCCTTTAGATGTGTTAATTTTCAATGCAATCATTTCTACTTGTGAAGGCATTTCTAGTTTTATTTCTTTGACTTGTAGATTTTTCTTTATTAAGATTAAAATTCCTCCTTCCTTTCTTAAATTTCTGTCTCTTCTCCATATAGTGTATTCATCTAAGTTTAGGGTATCGTGGTATATCTTTTTGGTTAATTTTGTTTCAGTCAGGCAAATAATGTGTGGTTCCTTTGCTTTGATGTAGTCTTTTATCTCTAATCACTGGTTTACAAAAAAAAAAAAATAATAATTCTGAGGCAAGCATGTGAATAGGTGTTCTTGACTAATTTTGATAAGCTTAATTCAGATTTCTAAATAGTTTTGCTCTATCACCTCTAGTTTTTTTGCTTTCACACATCCCGTTTTTTATTATAACGCATATACTTATAATATAATGAATTTCTTTCATATATTAAAATCGCATATTCTAGAACGAAACTAAACAGTCACGGAACACTGACGGAACTAAATATTACTAGGATATAAGCACATATACACATCATAGTTCTACAAACAGTCAGAAGTGAGTTTTTTTGGATGATCTGGTGTACATTCCCTCCGGGATGTCGCACAGGAGCATCCAGCAGAATTCCCCCATCATGCTTGGGTTCCACTTGCCTTGGTAGTTGCTCTCCATCTTAGTAATATCTTGGTGGAACCTTTCCCCATGTTCGTCACTTACTGCCCCGAGGTTCTTAGGGAAGAAGTTGAGGTGGGAGTGGAGAAAGTGAATCTTGAGAGACATTCAACACCCTATATCCTGATAAGCCTGCAACAACTTCTTGACACACTCTTGGTAGTCTAGTGCCCATGTGTTACCAAGGAAGCCATGGTAGACTGAATTAAATGCTTCCCATGCTCTCAGTTCCTTCAAGGTGAACTTCTCTTCGAATACCTCATCCTTCAGCACCTCCCGGATCTGAGGTCCGACGAAGATGCCCTCCTTAAGCTTAGCAGAACTGAGAGTTGGGAACAGAGTGCACAGGTGTTGGAAGGCAGCGCCACCCTTGTCCATGGCCTTAACGAAATTCTTCATAAGGGCAAGCTTGATATGAAGAGGGGAAGAAGCACCTTGTTCATGTCCACCAGAGGATTTTCTTGAACACTGTGTTTCCAGGCAAGAAAGTGCTCCTAGACCCCCAGTCCTTCTGCGTGTAGTGCTTGACATGTTTGGCCTTGTTGTGGCGCGCGTTTTAAACCAAGTTCCAAGAAAATAGGACGGTAAATGGATTTTTGGCGAATATTTTGGGTCTAGGCCTATATGTATACATGCATGTACATGTATACATGTATATTTAAAAAACTAGAGGTGATGAGCGAAAACAGATTTCGAATCTGAAATCAGCACCCCCAAATTAGGTTAGAACTCCTAATTTCATGCTTGCCTCAAATTTTGTGTAAACCAGTGTAATTTAGACACCATTCCATCTACATTTGAGTACATCAACTTAACCATCACGTTTACATACTTACCATAACTTGAGTCTCCTATCTTCTTTTTTGTTCTCTGATGGTTACGTACCACTTTCGTACCTGCAGTCCAATCACTTTGTAAAAAAAAAAAAAAACACTTCCTGTGATCTTTTCTCATTCTTTGTTTTTGGCTCCTCCCTTTTGTCTTTTAGTATTCCCAATTCCTCTTGAGTTAGGCATCTTTTTGTCCATACTTTTTTTAAATTCCTCTGTTTCCAAGAGTTTGTTTGCATTTTTTAGTATTGCCTTCACAGTGTTCACACTCTGGAAGGTGACATTCAAGGGCCTTGACTTACGGTATTTCGCTCATATTTACCTATCCTTTTGTGTTCCTCTATGTCTTTATTAAAGATTTCCTGTGATACTTCCTGCAATATGCTCATTATATCTGCCATCTCCTTTTTGTCTCTTGACATTTTTTTTTATTTCTTCCTCCTCTGTACCAGTGATTACTATAGATTTATTGATGTCTGCTGAATCATTGATCAATTTTTGGTTGTTTTTGGATTATTTTTTTCACATTCTTTCTAATGCTTTTTTCTGCGACTCTTGTTTCTAAGTCTTTCCTTACTTTCACCATTTCAGCATATGTAGTTTCTGCATCATCTTTATAACTTTGCATCACTTCATTCACCTGGATTATCTTCTCTTCAGTATCACTATTATGGTCTATCAGACTACTTGCTTGCCTCATTGTCTCTGTATCATTTCTGAATTCCTCCGTGATACTCTCATGGTTAACAACTGTACTTGCCATTTTACCAGTTTTCCATTTAAGGGAACCCACCTCAACTGACAGCTCATCTATTGTTGTGTCTTTCTTGTTTAATTCCTTTACTAATTTTTCATTTTCCCCCTTCTGCATATGCAATTGCTTCTTAATTTCATTCATTTCACTCTGAAATGCCCTTTCCAATCAGTTTATCCTTTCTACTAATTTCTTGAATGTTTCCATTTCAACCAATTCCTTGTAGAAAACATGTTTTATACCCCCTTCCCTCTTCCCAGCTCCTTCCATATTTGCTTCATTGAATCTGGTGGTCTTCTTGTGTTAATGCTGAGAGAGAGAGAGAGAGAGAAAAAAAGCTTTTACTTACAGTTATGCATCTTACTCGCCAGTGGTACCGTAGTTGAAACACTTGGGACTTGATCAGTGTGTGTGTGTGTAATTTTATGCAAGGAAGAAGGAACCAAAAGCCAGGAGCCCGTAAGATTATTCCCTCCAAGGAAGAAAAAGAAATTAGAAAGGACTGAGAGAGTGCTTACCTCCGCAAATGCCATTACCATTAAAAAGGATTCTGATTCGTGGAGATATTATGTGGAAGACATAGGATCCAGATCCGCCCCCGAATTAAATCAATTGTTCCTAAACCCATGGCCCACACTTCCAGAAAATTTTATTGAAATTCACAGCGAACTTTTGAAGATACTGTGTATGATACATAGGACCCGGATACGGATCTGCCTCCCAAATTAATCAGTTCTTTCTTGGCCCATGGCCCACCCTTCCACAAGATTCATTGACATTCATTGAGAACTTTTGGAGATATTGTGCGAGATGCTCCGGATCCAGGTCTGGGTCAGCCCGCAAATTTAACCAATTCTTTATTGGACAATGGTCCACCCTTCCACGAAACTTCATTGAAATTCTTTGAGAACTTTTGGAGATATTGTGTGGACAAACAAACAAAGAAACAGACAAGCATAGGTGAATACATAACCTCCTCCAACTAAAACAGCGGAGGAAAAAAGGATAACAGAGAGCCAAATTCAAGATACGTTCATTTTGAGATGCCTAGGCACACTTTATTTAAAAGAGTGGAGATCATAAGCTGCACGAAATACAGACAAAAGAAGACAGTTTCAGAGCTGACCTTTTGCATACATGAAGGACTGGGAGTAATGGTTAACTCTTGCATTAGAGTGTTGAACAGAGAAGAGATGAGAGTTTGTTGCTGAATGAGTGCTATGTGCCCGCTCTATGGGTGAAGGGATGCAAGCAGACAGTTCGGAGAAACAGTGATAAATAAAGCAGCAACAGAAAAGAGAAAAAGATGCAACAGTGTGGCGAAAAGACAAAGGTTAAAGGCAGCCAGTAAGAGGAGGCGAGTTAATGAGACAAAAAGCCTTTGACTTCACCTTACTGAGAAGAGCTGTATGTGGGGACTCAGGGGAGTCTTCCTACACATGAGAGTTGTACTCCACAAAACGGTGAATGAAACCCCTGTATAAAGGCAACAACTGTGCAGGGGTAAAGAAGGCATGGGGACAGCTTAGCACACCCAATCTACTGGAACCAGATTTTACAAGAGAGGTAATATCTTTCCAAGAAAAATCCCGAGAGCATGAAACTTCAAGTATGTTTTAAGATGGAACAGAACTGAGTTGAATATTGTTAATATTTAGAGGATACTAAAGAAGGCACGAAGTCGGCATAGCACACCCAATCTACTGGAAGCATATTTTACAAGAAATGTAATATGATCTTTCCAAGATAAGTTCCGAGTAAATGAAACCCCAAGCATGTTCAAGGATGATGCAGGATTAGGCTGAATATTATTAAACGTTAGTGGGTACACCTGTGGAAGATTTTGTTAGGTTGATAGGTGTAAGAACTGAGTCTTTGATGCATTAAAAACAACAAGATTATTTTTACCCCAGTCAGAGATACGAGCCAAGTTAGACATTAGGTGTGCCATAGTCTCATCCCTGATTTGTTGAAGTAATTGCTGAGATGGAGGTTGTGGGAACCGAATGGAAAGGTGAAGGGTGGAATCATCAGTGTATGAGTGGATAGGGTTAGATGTTCATCTTGAAAGTTCATTGATGAATAAAAGGAAGAGTTGGTGATAGGACAGAGCCCTAAGGAACACCACTGTTGATAGATGTAGGGGATGAACGATGGCCGTCTACAACAGCAGCTACTGAACGACCAGAAAGGAAGCTAGAGATGAAGGCGCAGATGGAAGGATAGAAACCATAAGAGGACAGTTTGGAAACTGAAGGTTTATGCCAGACTCGATCGAAGGCCTTTGAGATGTCAAGTGCAATGGCAAAGCTTTTGCCAAAGTCCTGAAAGGAGGATGACCAGGAGTCTGAAAAGTAGGTGAGAAGATCGCCAGTGGAGCGTCCCTGACGGAACCCACACTGATGATCAGAAAGAAGGTTGTGATGGGAAAGATGCTTTAAAATTTTTCTATTAAGAACTGACTCAAAAACTTTTGAGATACAGGATGTTAAAGCAATTGGACGATAGTTAGAGAGTTGGGAAATGTCACCCTTCTTTGGTACTGGCTGAATGAGAGCAAACTTCCAGCAAGAAGGAAAGGTACAAGTTGATAGACAAAGGCGAAAGAGTTTGCCTAGGTAGGGTGTAAGCACAGAAGCACAGTTCTTGAGAACAACAGGAGGGACTCCATCAGGCCCATATGCCTTCTTAATATTGAGGCCTGTGATGGCAGAAAATACATCAGCTGAAGAAATTTTAATGTCAGCCATGAGGAAGTCAGAGGGGGGAAGTGATGGAGGAACAGCACCAGAATCGTCTAAGGTGGAATTGGAGGAGAAAGTCTGAGCGAAGAGATCTGCTTTATCAGCAGAAGAAATAGCTACAGAGCCATCAGAATAGAAAAAAGGAGAGAAGGATGTTGAGGTAAAGTTGTTAGAAAGGTTTTTGGCAAGATGCCAGAAGGAGCGGGAAGAATTCGAGTTGGAGAGTTGAGAGCATTAGGTATGGATGAAATTATTTTTAGCAGAGCAAAGAACAGACTTAGCACAATTCCGGGCAGAAACGTATAAAAGATGTGATTCAGGGGTGGGTTGGCTCCAGTACCTTTTATAGGCTCTCTCCTTGTTGTGGACAGCATTAGAACAAGCATGATTAAACCAAAGCTTTCTTCCATTAGTCAAAGGATATGAGAAAGGAATGTATGCTTCCATGCCTGAGAGAATAACTTCCGTAATGTGCAAGGCAAACCCAGATGGTTCCCGGCCATGGAAGCAGTGCCACAGACTACGTTTCCCTGGAGGGTCCACAGGCTGTACTGGAGTGATAGGACAGGTTAAGGTAATAAGGTTGTGATCGGAGGAGCCCAACAGAGAGAAAAGATTAACAGTGTAAGCAGAAGGATTAGTTGTAAGGAAGAGGTCAAGTATGTTGGAGCTCTCTCCAAGGTGGTCAGGGATACGGGTAGGGTGCTGTACAAGGTGCTCTAGGTCATTAGGGGTAGAAAAGGTGTAGGCTTGTTCACCAGGAGGATCAGTGAAAGGAGAGGAGAGCCAATGGTGGTGGTGAACATTGATATCTCCTAGAATGGAGATTTTTGAGAGAAAGGAGAAATGGATAGAATGTGTTCCATCGTAGAAGTAAGATAGTCGAGGAATTTTTCATAGTCATAAACTTAGGGGATAAGTAAACAGTGAAGATATATTTAGTTAGAGAGTGACAGGAAAGCCGAAGCCAGGGTGTAGAGAATTCAGAAGAATCGAGTTCAGGAACATGAGAACAAGATAAGTCGTTGCGTATATATACACAACAACCACCTTTGGCTTTGAAATGAGTATAGAGAAAGTAGGAGGATACAGCTGTGTCTCAGTTAGGAAAAGAAGGTGAGGTTTAGATGAGGAGAGGTGGTGCTCAACAGAGGGAAAGTTGGAGGAAAGGCCAGGAATGTTGCAGAAATGAAGATGTGAGTCAGACATTGGTTCCAGGCAGCTCGAGACATATGAATGAAATTATTTTTAGCAGAACGAACATACATGGCAAGATTCCGGGCAGAAACATAGAGATGAGATTCAGGGATGGTTTGGCACGGGTACCTATTGTTGTGGACAGCAGTAGAATAAGAGCGATTAAATATATATATATATATATATATATATATATATATATATATATATATATATATATATATATATATATATATATATATATATATATATATATATATATATATATATATTGCATTAGGCACAGGATAAGAGAAAGAAATGTATGCTTCCATGCCAGAGAGAATTACTTTTGTAATGCACAAGGCTCCCTCAAATGGCTTTCAGCCATGGAAGCAATATCATTCCAGGGAATATCAAGGAAATACTACCTGAGGGCCTTCCAATCAGCAGCTCCAGAGTACCATGGCCACCTCTTCCTGGGTGGGTCCACAGGCCTTAGTGGAGCAATAGGACAGCTTAAGGTAACAAGATTGTGTTCAGAGAAACCCAACAGAGAGAAAAGATTAACAGCGCAAGGATTATTTGTAAGGAGGAGGTCATGTATATTGGAACACTCTCCAAGGCAGTCAGGGATATGGGTAGTGTGCTGTTGAAGCTACTGTAGGTCATTTGGGACAGAAAAGATGTAGACTTGTTCACCAATTTTATCAGTGAAAGGAGAGGAGAGCCAAAGGTGGTGGGGAACATTGAAATCTCCCAGAATGGAGATTTCCGAGAAAGAAGAAATTAATAGGATGTGTTTCATCTTTGAAGATAAATTTTTCTTAGTCATTGTAATTAAGGGACAGGTAAACAGCACAGATATATTTAGTCAGAGAATGACCAGATATCCAAACCCAGAGCATGAAGAGTTCAGAAGATTCAAGTTCAGGAACAGATCAAGATTAGTTGTTGCATACATATACACAGCAGCCATCTTTGGGTTTGAAATGAGCATAGCGAAAATAGGAGGACACAGAGAAGGGTTTCCTATCAGTTGCCTCAGACAGGTGAGTCTCAGCAAGGATGAAAAGGTGAGGTGTAGAGGAGGAGAGGTGGTACTCACCAAAGAGAAAGATTGAGGAAATGCCACGAATGTTGCAGAAATAATAAAGTAAGTTTGACAGTGGTTCCAGACATCTTCCTTTGTCGTCACTGGGAAAGGGGCCGATAGTGGGGTTTTTGATGGTCCCTTTACCTCTGGCGAATCCGAGGCTTGGTGATGAGATGCCATTTTTCTTTCATAATTTTGAACAGGAAGTGTAGTGTGTAGTGTCCATGTAATTTAGTGTTAACAGTTAGAGGAACTTGTATTAGAGACCATGCTGACCTACTCTCTGTGTTACTGAAAGACAAAAATAAAAATATTTAAAATATATACATATACAGTACATACGGTGTGTGTATATATATATATATATATATATATATATATATATATATATATATATATATATATATATATATATAAAGATATATATATATATATATATATATATATATATATATATATCTCTATATATATATATCTATATATATATATATTTATTTATTTATATATATATATGTGTGTGTGTGTGTGTGTGTGTGTGTGTGTGTGTGTGTGTGTGTGTGTGTGTGTGTGTGTGTGTACATATACAATACTAATGTTTCAGTAACAGAGTAGGCCAGCATGCTCTCCAATGCAAGTTCCTCTAACGGCGCCCAGTGTCCTTTGTATAGGATGGACCTGCGCATTTTCGGAAGTTAATAAAGAAGAGAACCCCGAGGAAGGGATATAGGAGCTTCGTGACTATAAGCCAATAGGTGGAGGGCAGTACGCTTAGTACCCTTCCAATACTTTCCCTCACACAGGAACCCTGGGAGCTAATGGGTTAATGAAAATCGCTTTTAGGCTCTTTAATCCTATGCGTTCCCCAGGTTGAAGATGAATCGTTTGAAGGTTGTAAAGATATATGAAAGACGTCCTTGTGCTAGATGTGGTCATGAGTACGAGTATATTAGTTAAGATTAACGAAGCATGAGCCGGTGTTTAACAAATCATTTAGTCACTGTTCAAGGTGGTTATTTCCCAAGAGAAAGTTATCTAGCGAGTGGTTATTTCCCAAGAGAAAGTTAATGGCAAATAAGTGGTACTAATGTTGCTATTAACAGGAAGTATTGTGTAACATGACCCCGTGTTGATTCATATGCATATAGAGCTTTTCTGACTGCATGATTCCCTCGAGGATGTTAACTGCGAGGTAACTGATACTTTTTTTTTTTTTTTATGGAGGAGAAAAATCAGAATTGAAATATAAAAATGACTACATATTTGAGAGATATTACAGGTGCCACGAGAAAAGTAACCACTAATACACCGGCATTCTGTTATAGCAGTATCATTACAAATTTCCAAGAAAATTGTCTCAAGGACTCAGGGGAAACTTTGTAATTCCTGCAAATTATTACAGGCAACAAAAGGGTGTTACAGTCGGTTACTGGAAAATCCTCTCTTGCGTAGGCTATACGGTGTAGAGATGTTACGACGACTGTCCCACAGGTGCGTTGAAAGTTGCCTTAATAGTATCTACAACACACAATACTTCAGCATTTCTTACTTCTGAAATTCATGTTATGAAAAGGCCAAGGAACATTGCCTCTGGATCAGTAAATCCAGTACTGAGACTCCACGTGGGCAGTGGACTTGGTTCATGGTGAACAACACGATAGTTTCAGTTATATACTGTAAAACATTAATGTTTAATGTGTAATCAAAGATTTTTGAGTAAGAGATGCTGTAATATTCTAGCTAGTCACAATGTGGTCTACAGAGGTAAATATAATTAGGAGCAGTGACGTTTCTCCGGGTTGCCCCATGATCAACACTGTTCCTTATATTCGCTAGTATTCTTAAGCTGTATCACTAGTCTTATCCACACGTATGCTGATGACTTCTTTCACTTTTCTACCTGCTTCTCACAGCGTCCAATAGAGCAGTCACTACAACAATCTCGGAATCAGTCTTATTAACTTTGCTACTCTCACTACCTGCCTTCCTATCTGTACGTTCTTTCAGCCTCTCCCTTTCCGTTTTTCATTGCAGCATTTTCTCTCTCTCTCTCTCTCTCTCTCTCTCTCTCTCTCTCTCTCTCTCTCTCTCTCTCTCTCGCATATTATGGCCTTTGTTTTTCTGAAGTGATTTCTTGAATTCGTAATCCATTATGAAGGTCACACAACATAAATATCCCTACAAAGCGTCATCTTTTTTTCTTTGCAAGCCTGTAACAGAGTTTCTTGGTACTATCAGTCTTTCACTGATGCACCAGTCAACTCTGAGAATGACTCACTCCTTTGCTTATAACATCATGTATTATAAGAAAGTGTTTTTGTATCTCAAAATGAACGTATCTAGATGTCGTCTTATTTTTATATTCAGATTATGCACGCTTGAGCAACAGGTTCTGTATTTTTTGATGCACCTACAGGGAGAGCCACTATAGTGCATGTCACTGTCACTACCTCCCTCCCTCACTCACTCACTGAGTTACTGTACATTTTAGAAGAACAGTGTTTAGGCCATTTAAAAGGAGTGTTTGAAAAACGAATTTTTGTTTATTGGTACACCTCTCCTCTCCTGGTTAGGATTCAAGCAGGGTCGGACTCCAAGGCCACCACAGGGGTTGCAGCTCCAATATGTCTCATTCAAATCTGCTAGGCACAGCAAGTGTTTGAAACAGGAATAAGAATTTTTGCACCAGAGTAGATCTTCAAATGCACCAGATCCTAAGCATGATTTTTCCCTAGTGTCCTCGGACAAAGTCATTATGTACAGATAACATTTTAAGCCGTAGAACATGAAATTTTGCATAATGATAAATGTTTACTCCGGCCACGTTTTGGGACATGCGGAGCCACGGAGGGTCATTCACAGGGTTGGGAGATGCCCCTGACTGTTTCAACCAAACCAATATGCATGGTCACAGTCTTCGATCTAGAAACACAGAATTTTGACGCTTACCCCAACCATGTTTTTGGCAGGGTGGGATCCCCAGTGACCACCATCCACAAGAGGGATGGCCTCCACGGAGGGGAACAATATTATATATACAGTATATACATTATATATATACATATATATATATATATATATATATATATATATATATATATATATATATATAGATAGATAGATAGATAGATATAGATATAGATAGATATATAAATATATCTATACATCTATACCTCTCTCTCTCTCTCTCTAAGTGTATGTGTGTGTGTGTGTGTGTGTGTGCGTGTGTGTGTGTGTGTGTGTGTGTGTGTGTGTGTGTGGAATCTGTGTAACCAGTAATTTCATGAAATCCCTAAGGAGGTCGTGAAGTGAGTTTAAATTAGGATGGGTTAAATTAAGGTTAAGTTAATTTAGGCTACGGTTAGGAAAGACTGGGTTAATCTAGGTTAAGTTTAGGTTAGGTTAGGCTAGGTTAATCTAGGTTAAGTTTAGGTTAGGTTAGGCTAGGTTAGTCAGGTTAGGTTAGGTTAGGTTAATTTAGATGAACACTTAACATAACTTAGCATTCATATAAATTGACCTAACCTAACCTAACCAAAGTAACCTAGCCTAACCTAACCGAAACTTAACCTAGATTATCCCAGCCTAACTTAACCACAGCCTAAATTACCCTAACCTTAATGAACCCATCCCAATTTAATTAAACTCATTTCACGAATTCACAAGGGATTTCATGAAATCACTGGTTACACAAATTCCCTGCAATATATATATATATATATATATATATATATATATATATATATATATATATATATATATATATATATATATATATATATATATATATATATATATCACCTCAGAACACGAAATGCTGGACAATGCTACAAATCTACAAGGGCCAATTTTTAGGCAAGGTGAGACTGCCATGGTGCTGGCAACCTCCATGATTCGTGTGCAAGCCTTTATGCACTGTTATAGCTTTAAATCTAGACATGTAAAATTGTGCAAACTGGTAGACATTCATGCTGAGCATGTTTTAGGCAAGGTGGGATCTCGATGGCCACCCCTCACAAGGGGTGTTGCCCACGGGAGAAAATGTCATATTTTTTACGTAGGTACAGTCGGCCTAAGAAGTGACGGTACAATATCCAGAAGTTTTCGGTCAGCGATAATGTACATACTCTTCCTTAAATCTTTACAAGGTGAAACCTATTATGTAATATTGTTACAGAAAACAGTAAGTAAATGCAAAAGTACCGTTATATTTCAAAACTGTAAGAATCAGTATGATAACAGGAAATCCTAAACAGAACTTTTTCAGAACTATCACTCAGGGACAGTCAGGAATAATTTGCGGAGTTCATATCTAATATGTTATCACACAATAATTATTTAGCGTAGATGGTAGGGGGATGAATATAGTTTTGAATGGTGAGTTGCTTGAGGAGGTAGAGTGTTTTAAATATTTAGGGTCACATGTTGCTGTGGATGGAAGAATAGATGCAGAAGTGAAGTTTAGAATGAATGAAGTAGGCAAGGTGCTGGGAGGAATAAATAAAGTGTTTAGATGTCGTTTGCTTAGAATGGATGTAAGGAGAAGGCTGTATGAGGGTCTTGTGGTACCGACTGCATTATATGGGGCTGAAACATGGAATATGGGTGTAACAGAGAGGAAAAGTTTGAATGTAATGGAGAAGAGGTGTCTGAGGAGCACGTGTGGAGTGACGGGTATGGATCGGGTGCAAAATGATGAAGTGCGAGGATAACTGGAGTTGTTCGGGAGATGGCCGTTAGAGTTGAGCAGAGGGTGTTGCAATGGTTTGGGCATATGGAGAGACTGGATAATGAGCGATTGGTGAAAAAGATAACTAGATCTGATGTGAGAGCTATAAGGCTGAGAGGGAGACCACGAATAGGATGGATGGACAGTGTGAAGAGAGCACTGGATTCGAGAAGGATGTCTGTTGATCAAGGAAGAGTGGATGTGCGTGACAGAAATAAATGATGAGAAATTGTGAATGAATAAATGATGACACAGCCCTAAGGGGATATTCTCCCGCATTTGGTGTGATCAGCTAGTCAGGTCAGGTGTGGGTAAGGGGATGGATCTATTATAATGTGGCAGGGGTAAACCAGCTCTGCTGTCGGGCCTTGCTGCGGATGTCACTGATTGCACTGCGCAGTTGACCCTTGTGCGGTGTGGTGTGGAGAGGATCTGTTCCTTCTCCCCTTTAGGGCTAAGATGCGAATGAATGTGTTTGAATGGATGAGTAAATGGGGAGTGTGTTGTCCTGTCTCGGCTACCTCCCTTTCCTTGGGGGAAGCAGCATAGGTATATAGATAGATAGAAGACTAAAAAGAAATGCGCTTTAACGCCTGAACTGCAGGGTTGTTTTAGCTCGACTTGCATGTCCCGCTAGGATATTCACGCTCCAACAGACTTTCTAAAAATATTTGCCAAAAATCAGTTATTAGTCCTAGAATATTATAATTAGATATGCTTATGGCACATACCTTCAGCTTTCTCCTGGGATGTTTGCTGAGCCTTTGTTGAGTACCATAGGACTTGTGGAGACTTCTGAAGTTGGGTAATGAAGTCTCCACTTTACACTTCCCGATACCCCGTAATATGGTTACCACTGCCTGATATTATAACTACAAACACTATTCTATGAATTTCAAGTAGTTTGGAATCCATATTCCCCCCCAAAAAAAGACTGTGAAAGCAATGTAAATTACGAGCCATACGAGCTTTCCTCCCGTGTTGGTTCCCCGATGGTATTCTGAGGAGGTGCTGTCATTTATTTTTTATAAACACACTCACACTTTATATTCCTAATACTTTATTACACTTATTTATATATACAATATTTATCTATAAGCTTCTTTCATTACTAGTAGTTTATTTTCACACCAGGCATTCACTTTCTCGTCCTGTATACTAGCACTGAGAGCGAATCTGTCACTTTCACTTTCACTTTCGTAACTCATAGTATTCATACATGCTAGAGTGAAACTTTCACTTTCATTACTCCTAGTATATATACTCGTATTCTTATATTACTACTCATTTACATTTCTATTTACATTCTCTATTTTATTTACATTATTTACATTTCTATTTTATTTACACTATATTATGCACTGTCACTTGCAGTAACTTATAAAACTATTTGCCACTGTTCACGTATATTTACATTCATTACTTTCACTTGCTGTTTACACATTATTTACACATTATTTACTTTTCCACTTGCACTGTTTTAGAGTCACCAGAAAGATCATAGTCACTATCCATCATTTTCATTGAAAAATTAGCCAGTTCAGGTTCCACAGCAGTCACATAGCCCTTTACCCCTTTCCACATGAGGTTTAGTAGGGCTAGAGGTCACAGGGCCCTTTGCATGGGGCTAAAAAGTGGCAGAATTGGACAGGCGCGAATCCGACGTGGTTTCACCTTGAAAGACGACAGTATACTGAATGTTGTTGCCTAGGGGCAGTGAAGGGCTGCCAATGTGAGCGTGGTGACTGCTGCTAATATATGCGCTATGAAATGATTGGCAGGAAATCTAGACAATACATAATAAATTAGGTAGTTCCAGGTGAATGTAAATATCACTTAGGCTTCTCCCTTCCTTTCTTATATGTATTTTTATTACGAGAACAGGTCATACGGCATATTTCAAGGGGAAATAAACAGGGAAAATTAGCAAACGAGTGCATGTGAGGTGTTGCCAGGTGATAATTAGCCCATTCCAGATTATGGCAATATCAATTACCTTTTCTCTTTCTTTTATATATTATTTTGTATAAGAATAGGGCAATGGGCACATTTCAATGGATAAAATGAGTGGAAAAATCCGTCCAGCATTTGTGTTGACCAGCGCAGCTGGTCAGGCGGGAGGAGAGGGTAATGGAGGGGAGGTAAGGAGGGGGGAGTCAAGGACAGGAGAAAAATGGCTAAATTGTCAACAGTGGATGGGAGTACAGGTGACATTTGCAGAACTGAGTATAGCTGGACACTGGTAGTACTGATAGATGATACAAGCCACCACTTGAAAGCCCGACGAATTCAAAATAACACAGAATCACAAAAGTGACGCCCTGCGGTATGATCCCTTGCTTCCAAGCGTCACGAAAGTGGCGCCCCGCTGTTAAGGGGTTAATAATCAATTAAAATCAGTCATTGTTATTTGAGGCGCTGAATGGAATAACCTCTCGTGCACCAAATATAGAAAATGGAGAAAAACGCTGTTAAAGTTTGTTTACTTTCAAAATGCCATATCTTTTCAACCGATAAAAATATTCTGGTGATTTTTTTTTTCAAATGTAGCTGAAAACATCTGCTTACATGTTAGAGTATGTAAATCAATGGCATTTTGAAAGAACAATATATTAACAGTGTCTTTCTCCTGTTGCCTGACAACAATGAACTGCATTTTCCCAAAAATGTGTGTTATTGCAAGCCAACCTTACAATGTATTCATTTACTTTCACAATATCCATTAATATAGCACAAAACCAGCACAAAAAAATAAAATATAGCTAAGAAAATCTGTCCGTGATGGCCTGTGGCGTTCAAGTGGTTATAACTAGCATTCTGGGACTTCCCCCACATGGAGCTAATAATAGATCTGTGTCTGAACGTGAATATATAAGAAAAATCAACCTTAACACCAGTAGAATAACTAAGCCTGATGTTGGTTTCCAAGGTTCAGGACCCGAGGAAGACAATGCTAAGCCACAACGATTTTCTGACTGGATTATTCAGGCAAAAATGGACCTAATATCCACCTAGCAGAGTATAAACACCTTCGTGTGCAGCGTGGTCAGTCAGTACCCTCTATAAAATGGGATTTTCACCCTTGTTGGGGGCATTTTTTCACATGATTCATTATTGTACTAGTAGAATAGGGTTTGGGGAATATGTTGGTTTACTTAACTCCAAAAGGGCCGCTGTGGTGGACAAGAGGTTATTCCACTCAGCGCCTCATTTATAAAATAGTTCCTGTTACAATAATAAGGAATAATTTAGTCATTCATTTCCGTTTTTGTTGTCTCCATGGACGACGACAGAAATCGGGAATTCGGCATAAGTTAGTAGGCTATTTTAAGTGGTTCGATCAACATGCACGGAAGGAAACAAACTTTTACTCAAAGACATGTAGTTATTACACTGCATTTGGCCAGTTTTTCATTAAGAAAATTCTCTTTAAGTTTTAATATAAGCCAGAGGACTATCAATGAATGAAAAAATAAGGAAAACCTCGAAAATTTGCTGAGTCGGAGCTCCTTGGATAATGACAAACTTGTGTCAGCCTAATATTCTCAGTGTCTAAGCAATTGGCAAGAGAATTAAATGCAAATGTTCATAAGCAAGCTACTGAGTTCAGCACTTTCAGATCAGCATTTTCAGTTAAGCAGGACACAGACGTTTATTTTAAAAGAAGGATACTAGAGATAGAGCAAAAAGTATGTGCTTTTGCATTGGAAGAGTATAAGCTCTTGCTTTCGTCCTCCTCATTGCCTAGTGTATGAGAAAAAGGTAAAACCGGTCATATCTTCTTACAGCTTAAAATTATTTTGCATCAGGTAGGAATAAAGTCGCTATAAGCAAGGGGAAGACAAGGAATAAAAAGCAGAATGGTCTTGTTACAGCAGGTAGGGTTTTATTACTAAGATAAACTTCATTGTTGCGGCATCCTTATTGTTGCTCTATCATCACTACAGCAATTGAAAATAAGGTGTATTGCAGTCACAAGAGTTTTCCTTAACTGGTCTTCGAAACTAGAGCATTCTGTATTTGAAATCCTGGGTAGCAAATACATCAGGAAAGGGGGTTTCGCTGCGCTCCGTGCATGGAGTAATACATTTTACATTCGTTCAAATTGGGAGACGTACAGTGTATCTGAGCGTTAGCTTCTAATATATCACTACCTCATGTTATTCATTTTACGTAATTCTTAGCGTGATATAATATGTATTTTATTTTATATGACGTAATGGAGACAGAAAATTTACCACATATTCATCAAGTTTTCATTGAACGTATATCAATGCAGTGACCAAAGCAATCTAAAACTCTGCCATTACTTCTTGGGGCGACTGCACATAGAATTTTGCACAGATATAGACTTTCACCTGGGCCAGAGTTTCTAGACGGTGGGAACCGTGGGGCCCTGGGGTTTGCCCTTATGCCTACCCGTAAATATTTTTTTCTTTCCCCTTTCAGTGTTGCAAGAGTGAATGTGCCTGTCAAAGGTGTCCTTTGTCATTTAAAAAATGATGACAAAGGTTATTACAAAAATCATACATAATAATTCATCTGAGATGCATATGCAGTAAACAAGTTGGTCTTACAGTTTCCTTAAAATAATCCTACTGTAGAAACCTTAAACAAGGTTTATAAGTTTTTTTTACGCCATGGAAATTGGATCTGCTGTGTGGAAGACATCCTGTTTTATATCAAGCTGAGTGGTTAATCACACCCACTATGACTAAGCTACAGCAGCTTTGTTTTTTCTTTGATGTGTGTGTGTGTGTGTGTGTGTGTGTGTGTGTGTGTGTTTGTGTGTGTGTGTGTGTGTGTGTGTGTGTGTGTGTGTGTGTGTGTGTGTGTGTGTGTGTGCGTGCTTTAAAACAACAGGTCATTGTCACAAGGCAAGATCCAAGCTTGACAAAGGAATGTTTGGTTAAACAGTTTGAATTTATAGCAATTTTAGTGGCATGTTTTCGGGTAAGGCAAAAGCGAAGGGATATTATGCTTAGAGATGGTTGTCCTACACCCTCCGAGCATATTCTGCAAAGGGCATCCATCACTTAATGGGAATTCCCGATGACCGCTGATATTCACACTGTCTTATTTCAGAAAATAGGCCACTAAGAATATTCTAATAAAGACCAGAAAACTCACCACTCGTTCCTTTAGTGAACGCAAAGGCCTCCATGATTCTGAGTGATGGCATTATGGAGAACAGAGCTAAGGAACTGTATTTCCTTTTAGCTCTTGGCAGGGCAGTGTTCGTGTCTTGTTGAAAATTCGTATCCACCATTTATATATATGTATCTTGATATATATATATATATATATATATATATATATATATATATATATATATATATATATATATATATGTATGTTGCTACCTATTATGTATTAAGATATTTTAGAGTCGTGACATCGCTCGGTCACGCAGCTGGCGGTCCTCCGACAGCAATCATCATTGACATATGCTAATTTTTTTTTTTTTTTTTTTTTTTTTTACGTGTCCGACTCTGGGCAAAGGCTCAGGGCCTAATTCTTGAGGGCAGTGGCCTATCCCAAGGCCCAGTAGTCCTCCTACACCTCCACATGTCACCACTTCGGCACTAACACCCATCGTCCATACTGAATACATGCTAGGGCTGTCTCATACAGGACTGGTGTATTGGTATTAGCGGGGGTATTTTTACGACATGTCGGCGTGTCATCTGGTAGATCAGGAAAGTCTGCTTTTATGAAATTCAAATCCTTAAACTGTTCCCTGCCCCAGCCGGGATTCGATCTTGGGTCCATTAGGACTGCAAGCCGCCTCTCTACCGATTCAGCCACCGCCTCTATTATCTATTAATACATAATACTCTTCTTCACTCTTAATACACAATATTGATAATAATATTGTGGTAGGTGGGGGCGCTCACCTTCCACTCACTCGATGTACTGCTGCTCTCGGGTGTGTGCCCTTTCCTCTCCATCCTTCTTTCCTTCCTTTCTCTTCTGTGTTTCTATCCTTAATTCTTTCCTTGTCCTTCTGCCAACGGGTGACTTTACACTCCCTCTTCTGTCTTTCCTTCATTCTTTCCACTTCCTTCAGCCTGTAGGTGACTCTACACTGAGTGATAAGCCAAATGGTTTCCTGTGCACCAGGAAACCATTTACTACGCTGGGTGGTAACCATATAACCAAATTTTGGCGCCTGGTGGTTTAGTGGGTAATTTCTGCGCTCCAATTGGATTGAGCCAGTGAAGGTTTATATCCAAGGGATGGTTGGGGTTGATTGCTCATGAAATGCCACTCGGGGATGAGTGAGGCTGGTCACTCTCATCTTATATGTCGGGGCCAACTGCCTAGCCCCGGGCTCCTACGCTCCTCATGGGACAATGTAGGATTGGATGATGGATGGATTATAATATTATAAAGATATACTGTAATATTCATGGTAATTTTGCAATGATTCAGTAATATTACATTTTAAACAAGTTGTATACATAATTGAACAAATCCAATAAAGTTAAATTGGTTATTGTGTGACATATTGTAGGATGTTTATGTATATCAGACATACACATATAATTGTGCAATGGTAATACTGCTAGGTCATTACATTACATATGGAGTTATCCCTTTAGTAATGCCTAATATTTCACCTAACTTATGTGATGATTCTCGTAATATAGAATTGTGTGTAACATTGTATGAATTGTTACATAATATTGTAGTAACATTGTAGTAATACATAACTGTAACATAGTATGAATTGTTACATAATATTGTAGTAACATTGTGGTAATGCATAACTGTAACACTGTATGAATTGTTACATAATATTATAGTAACATTGTAGTAATACATAATTGTAAAATTGTATGAATTGTTACATAATATTGTAGCAAGTGTAATAAATTGTTTGTCGTTACATAATTGTAATAATTGCAGTCGTGACATCGCTAATCCGGCCATGCTGCGGTCGATGATAATGATGATTTGCCATGCCACAGGCTCGTGGAGAACAACAATTTGCTTTTTGTTGCACTTATAGAAGGAGTTTATGTGGTATTTTGGCATTTGTTGAAACTTCGTATCCACCATTTATATATACTGTATGTATGTTGCTAGCTATTATATGTTAAGATATTTTAGAGTCGTGACACGTGTGGGTGCGACTGGAGGTGGCCATAACTTACTCATTCTCTAATAACGAGCCAGTTGCTTACAATTTCACTATTCACTGTCATTATTTTGACCTTAAAACTTCAGTGTGACTCACTATTAAGTGTGTGGGCAGCTTGTGGGAGGCTGAAGTTGAGTAGCCAGCAACAGAGTGTGATTAACTGAACACGGTCTGATAATGAAGAAATATGTCTGACCCCAGTAGTTTCGAGAGGCTGACGACACGGGAGTACGTTAAAACCTGTAATACTGTAACTGGAGTGCTGCTGACGGGTAAAAATACTGGTGGCCACCTGAAAGTATGCCGGGATTGGAGTTGCGAGTTTACCCGTGACTCCGAGGACCTAAACAAGGTCGAATTTCATGGGTATACTCGTCAATCTGACCCATTTCTGTGTATATGAACACACATAAATGTTATGTGTAGCAAACTTGGTTAGTGAGTTGACGGTCAGCAAATGGGCTCACTTTTTTTTCTTTTTTTTTTTTTTTAGAATAATAGGTCAGTGGTCAAGGTCAATGGCATGGCCAACTTTTTTTTTTTCTTTTTTGTCTGACTTAGAACATACTTTGTGGAACGGTTCAGAGTAGGTAAAATGTAAAAGGAATTAAATTTTCAGAGCAATCAGTTAAATGTCAATATCAAATGCAGAAGGCAAAACCAGTGGCACAAGGCAAGTTCAGCTCAAACAGTTCTGATGTGACTGGTACAAATTTGGTGGAACGTTTCATAAAATATGAAAATGAAAATTGCAAAGGCAGCCATGGCAAATTATGCTAAGCTGTTATAGTGATGGGCAATTAGAGTTTTAGTAGAGTTACTTTCTCCATCTTACTGCTTGCAATAAATGTTTGTCTCTCCTGGTATTCTTACCATGTACACTGTTCAGACTTCGATGCAAAACATATCTGTGTTTATTTGATGTAAGTAGACTTGTGTTAGAACTAAGAGTCAGTTGCTCACTTCTTTCAGTGTCTGTTAGTTGAGAATGGCTAAGTCATTTTCAGAAGCTACACAGCGCATTATCTTGGATGACACTAAAACAGTTGTTTAACTCTTTCAATTTTTGGCGATGGGTCTTGTCTAAACATGGGTAACTGGCTGATAAACCGTATTTTACACATAAAAACTGCAACAATAACCTCTTGTGAATCTCAAATGACGTGCCATATACTCGTATAAGATATATATACGCACCCATTAGATGTGGCTGTAATATTGTTTATTTGGTTACTGGTTTAACTCTGAATTGACATGTACAGTCATCCCCCCTCCCCCCCCCCACAAAAAAAGTATCTAGTCTTACCGCATGTGTCATTGTGAAACATTGAAGAATCATTGTGATATGCAGAGTACCTTGTGATTATAAGCACAATTATTATCCCAGGTGTGCGATACTTTTTTTTTTATGTGTTCGACTCTGGGCATAGGCTTCACAGGCTGCTGCCAAGGCCCAACAGTCCTCCTACATACCATACACCTCTTCATGTCACCACTTCGGCGCTAACACCCACCGTCCATATTGAATACATGCTAGGGCTGTCTCATACAGGACTGGTGTGTTGGTATTAGCGGGGGTATTTTTACGACATGTCGGCGGGTCTTCTGGTAGATCAGTAAAGCTTGATTTAATGAAATTCAAATCCTTAAACTGTTCCCTGCACCAGCGGGGATTTGAACCTGGGTCCGTTAGAACAGTAGGCCATGTCTCTACCGATTGAGCCACGCCTCCCCTATATATATATAAACCTTCAAGAGGTTTATATTTCTGGGCGGTAGATACACTGCAGTTTTCCAGACATAAATGCAGAAATACTCCAGGCCCCTTTCGTGGACTTGCGGTTAAATTTTCAATCTTCATCGGGATGGACAATATTTTAGAAGCACTGCATTCATTGGTAGGTTTATCTAATGTAGCCGGCGTAGTGAAAATAATTCTTTTATTTACATCAATAATGTAAGCCAGTTTGATGCAATCAGCATGTTTTACACTAATATTTGAACTACGGAAGATAGCTCTTTAAAACTAATTATGTTCCCTGGGGTACCCCCATGTGTTTTGTCATCCCAGACAGATGTACAGTAGGCTACATAATTTATACTGACGATGAGTGGGGCGCCCATTATCCAGTTACTTAACGTAGGGCTAACCTACTGTATAGGTAAACCTACACCGTGGCAAGCCAAAGGATTAAATGAATGCCAGGTACCCATTTACTACATTGATGGTAACCAGAGAAACCATAATCCCTCAGGGTTTAAGCTAAAGAGCTTTGGGTAGGAATAACATCATCCACACTTTTTTCAACCTGCTGGCAAAATTCAGGAAGCCTCAGGGGTCCAGTACCTACCCAGGGCGCAGGACAAATTGGCAGGTTAGTGTGGCTGTGAGAATTGTGGGAGGTGTGAATGAGATCAGTAAGAGGGTGTAAACAGTAAATGTGATTAAGAGGGCTGGGTACGCCATGATGGCATATTGTGAAATGAAAAGGAAAGAGTGTGAAGTGGAGTGGGTGCATATGGAGAGGATTGGGGGTGACATAATGGAAAAAAAAATTGAAAAATTAAGGAAAATTCGATAACGCAATCATTTGACGGGTTATTGCTTTGTGCGTCTATTCCGGAACGCTGCCTGATGTACGGTGTAATTTAAATGCCCTATTACGCGTTTAAATATCCCCGCTATTGTGGTGTTGCCATTAGGGAGGTCAGCTTTTTCTTATATTTTCTGTTTTTCAAAGAAAAATACACCGATTTCTTTTCTGTTTTGTTTCTGGATTACTGTACGACATGTTTTCGAGCAGCACACAGTCGGTAAGCCAGTTAGACTTAGTTAAGTGTCAGTTGGCCGTGATATATCGACGTGACTATTGCTGCTTGTGTGTTGTGTTTGTGTGTATATATATATATATATATATATATATATATATATATATATATATATATATATTGTAGTTTCTCGCTTATCTGGCGTATTACCTTTATTTATTTTGTGCCAGAATAGCTGCTAAGAAGCACACACAAAGGCTGAAAGAACCTGGGAAGCCGTTGGCACAGTGGATGAAAGAGGAAAGAAGAAAATCGTACTGGAGAGTCGAGTCAGAGTACAGCACCTTGCACCACACCACCTGCTACAGCCACACCACGTGCTACAACCATACCACTTACTACAGCCACAGCCTTGCCGAGCACTTAGCCACTCCAGTTTCAGTAGTGCCGGGATTTTCAACAAGAATCCACTTTTCTTGAGGAAAAAGTTACGTGAACATGATGAAAGTGATGCAGATGGAGGCAAAGGTGACAGAGTTATTATGTTAAAAGGAAAAAGACTGAAAAATCTAGTGGAAAATACACGAGAGTGTGCTTGTGGAGGAAGTGTTACACTGTAAGTTACTTACAAATTATGTGAGGCACGGTACCGTATTTCTCTCCCACGAGTGTTCTCAGTGAGACTGTGATATATGATGATGCACCAAATACTGCATCCCTTGAACATGAAACATCAAAAATACTGATTCTAACCCATACTGCATCCCTTGAGCATGAAACATAAAAAATACTGGCTGATTCTAACCTTCGTCTCGTGTATGCCAGTATGGTCAATGATTCAGGAAATGCTGGTCACCTGGTGGTGCCAGGTGACACCCTTTGGTAAATTTTCAGAAGTAACCAACGTTTTCTTTTATTATTATTTTTATGGTTTCCAATGCAAAATACTATGCTTTAATTAGTTTTGACCCTCATTTTTGGGGAAAATCCCCCTTTTGGAATTTTGAGTAAGATTTCCAAAAGTGGGTTTATCCCCCAAAATCAAGATCAAGATTAATTAAAAACACACTATTTTGCATTAAACTAACCCAAACTAACCTAACCTAACCAAACCTAACCTAACCTAGGCCTAATCTAGGGCCTGACATAGACCGAATGCACAGGCCTGCACCATCCAATATGGCGCAACATTCATCCGTTACTGAGCGACAGCCTAACCTACAGTAAGCCACTATATGACTACCCCTACAAAATTTGCTCCTCCAACTCAAACTAGGCTTAAAAGGTAAGTCACAGTTAGAATAGTTCAGGGACGTAATATAATGAAATTTGGTAACGTTGGTTACTTCTGAAGTTATACCCACCCTTTTTATTATAATCATCAACATTTTATATGCTGTGCATACACTTATGCGTATAGGCTACCGTATATTAATATTTATCTAAAAGTAGTATCCTGAAGTCTCAGAATGTGAAGGGGGGGACCAAGTACCAGAATCATGAAAGTAGCCCAACTAGGTCTTGGTGAGTACACATTCAATTTTATTCCTATTTTTTTGTTGTTCCTTTATCGTTGTTTTCATTGAAATTTATCCAAGTTGTAGCTTGATGGCCAATTTATATGCACAGAAATTTTCGTTATGGTTGGTCTTCAAATATTAAAGTTGCATTAATTGCAACACTGCAAAACTTTGAGGTGCATTTTCTCAAAACTATACATTTTACGATTCAAAGCGAATAGAACTCAGAGGATTTAAGAGATATTTTTATGGGGTAAGCTGCATTTTGAGCAAAACACAAACATCTACAATTTAGTTTAGCCGATTTTTGAAATATGCAATACTTTTTTTTATATATTATATAAATGTGTATAATTTTGGGTTGATTTTGAAATATTCATAGATTCTAAACTAAAGGTTTAGGAAAAACTGGCTAAACAGAATTCCTCTAGTATAATTCTAGGGTGCACATACCAAATCTGAAAGAAAACGGAGCATGGGTTACTGAGATTATGGACATTATAATCATGATATAAAAATGATGTATTTGGTCATAACTTCAAAATTTTCAAAGATAAATTTGCGAAATTTGGCTGGGATCATTCTTTTATATATCTGCATATACCCGCCAAGCTTAATCGAAATCGACTGGTAAATAAGGACCCCCCCCCCCAGCCAGTCCTGAAATGTGTATGGTTGGATATGAATGGGCATGCAAAATGCAAGGAAGGAGTTACATTTTTAAAGTGTGGTGATTTGCAGAATGAAATATCATATACTAGCAGGGGTACCCGGCGTTGCCCAGGCCAAAAAAAAGGCAAACACACTAATCCTGTTTGGTCTAGAGAATTCTTTTTACTCCAGAAAGACGATGTGCCTTCTATGCTTTTGAAGAAGGATTATAAGAGGTCCAGGAACTTTCTCTTTCAGCTTTCACAGACTAATGTACAGTATTTGTGTGCACTTATTTACTATTACCAGTGACTTCAAATGACCTAGGAGGTCAGCCTCACTTAGCCTATGTCCGAACTGGAGGTCATGAGAGTCTCCATGCCAAAAATTGGGCTGCTGGGTACAGTCGTTTGAGCATGTATTACCGGTGACCTCCAATGACCTCCGAATGGTGGCCTCAAATGACCTCGGAGGTCAACCTCACATAGCCTATGTCTTAACTGGAGGTCACTTGAGTCTCCATGCCAAAAACTGGGCTGCTGGGTCCAGTTGTTCAAGTGTGTATTGTGACCTCAAACGATGTCTGACCAGTGACCTTGGAGGTCATCCTCACATAGCCTGTGTCAGAACAGCAGATCATGTGAGTCTCCATGACAACAATTGGGCTGCAGGGATCCCCGGCGTTGCCCAGGCCAAAAAGATGAACATTCTACCAGTGACCTCAAATGACCCAGATCTGAATTTTGACCCCACAAACCATCCTTGGGTCACCTTGATTCAGAATATATATGGGTCTGGGGGTCTCTGGTCCTTGTTTTGGCCATGATTGAAGGATAAACAAATAATGCAGCTCTTTTATATATAGATACTAGCACGGTTACCCGGCATTACCTAGGCCAAAAAGGCAAACATTTTAACCAATCTTTCTACTCCAGAAAGACCATGTAGGCTAGCGCTTATTCTTTTGGAGAGGGATTATAAGAGATCCAGGAACTTTCTATTTCAGCTTTTGGAGATTAATGCACAGTATTTGTGTGCACTTGTTTACTATTACTGGTGACCTCAAATGACCTCTGGCCGATGACCTTAAATGACCTCGGAGGTCTGCCTTATATATCCTATGACCGAACTGGAGGTCATGTGACTCTCCATGCCCAAAATGGGGCTGCAGGGCTATCCGGCGTTGCCCGAGCCAAAAAGGCAAACACTATACCAGTGACCTCAAATGGCCCAGATCTGAATTTTAACCCCCATATGACTATCCTTGGATCACCCTGATTCAGAATATATATGAGTCTGGCGGTTTCTGGCCCTTGGGTTGAGCGTGACTGAAACACAAACAATGCAGCCCTTTTTCTCTTTCTGCTGCTGTATAGGCTATATATTGTACAGTATATATATATATATATATATATATATATATATATATATTTGTGTGTGTGTGTGTATGTACTTGTATGTATATGTATACCAGGGGTACCCGGCATTGCTGGGCCAAAAAGGTGAACACTCTAATCCTATTTGTTCTAGTTCAATCTTTGTTTCTACTCCACAAAGACCGTGTATGAAGAGGGATTATAAGAGGTCCAGGAACTTTCTATTTCAGCTCGTGCAGATTAATGCACAGTATTTGTGTGCGGATGGGTTTATGGAATGTGGGAAGTTCGAGGGGAAGAGTGGGGGAAATCGTTGAGGCATTCAGTAGGAGGTGGGTGGATGTGGCATGCTTGAAGGAAGTTCGGTACAGGGGTGGATCTGCCAGAAAGATTGTTGGGAAGGACTGTTACTATAAGTTGTTTTGAAAGGGGGGGACAGATGGATATGGGGGTGTTGGTGTGATGGTTGCAGAGAAATGGGTGGAATATGTTATGAATGTTATGAGAGTAAATAATTGGATATTCGTAGTGAAAATTCTGTTCAGTAGAAAGATAACTGCAATTATATCAGAATATGCTCCACAGTCAGGATTGGATGAAGTAAAGAAAGATAGATTCTGGGATTATTTAATATGTGTAGTAGGTGGTATGCGGGTGATGAGGTAGTGGTTTCGATGGGGGACTTAAATGGTCATGTAGGTGAAGCAGCACAAGGTTATGAAGGAGTACTTGAGGGATTTGCATATGGTATAAGGAATGTGGAAGGAGAAAGGATATTCGGGTTTGGGGAGGCAATGGATATAATTGTGTGCAACACATATTTTAGGAAGAGAGAGAGTACGGTACGTTAATTACGTATGAGTCTGGGGGAAATAGCAGTCAGATAGATTATTTGCCGGTTAGGAGAGCTGATAGGAGGTTAGTGAGGGATGTTAAAGTTTTAGGAAATAAGGAGTATGTGCAGCAGCACAAACTATTGATTTATGTAATGGTGCTTAAAGAACGAGTGATGAAAAACAGGACTTATGTACCTAGAAGGAAAATATGGAAGCTGGAAAACCAAGAAGTAAGGGATGCCTTCTACAGCGAGATGAGGAGAGTGGTGGTTGAACAGGGAGCCGTAGACAGAGGCATTAATGAACAGTACAGAGCCCTCAAGAACAATCTCTTGAGAGTTACTGATGTAATATGCGGTTGGACAAGAGGGCCACCAAGACATAAAGTAACTTTGTGGTGGGATGAGGGTGTAGAAGCTGCAGTTAAGGAGAAAAGAAAGCTTTTCCGGGAATGGAAGAAGGGTGGTAACAAGGAGGAATACATGGCTGCCAAGCGTAGGGCTAGAAGAGAGGTATACAGGGCGAAGTCTGAGTCACAGAGACTTTTACTTGACAACCTAAATCATGGGGAAAGGAAAAATATGATATTTAAGGTGGCAGATCAGATGCGGAGGGATAATCGGGATATTATAGGTGAGCAGTGTGTGAAGAATTATGAAAGAAGGGTAGTGGTGACAGTGAGGATATTAAAGATTCATGGAGAGAGCTTTATAACCGGTTGTTGAATGAGGAGTTGACTGGGACAGGGAAGGTTTGGAGCCAGCAGATCCAGTGTTAGGCCCTTGGCCTTTGATTGATGCTGCTACTGTGCTTGAGGCAGCAGATGTGTCTAGGTTGACTGCCGAAATGTTGAAGGCCTCAGGAGTCATATGGGTGAGGTTAGTCACTGACCTGATAAATATGATTATTTATGAGTGTGTTGTCCCAGATGATTGGCTGAAGAGTGTAATTGTAAATGTATATAAAGGGAAGGGTGATGCCCTGGAAAGAGGAAATTATAGAGGTACAAAGCTTTTAGATCAGATAATGAAGGTAATGGAGAGAGTTTTAGGAGGTTTGATTAGAGAATAAGTGAATACTGATGAGATGCAGTTTGGGTTTATCCCAGGTAAGGGGACCACTGATGCCATAGTCATTGTTCGACAGATTCAGGAAAACTATATTGGTAAGAAAAGGGATCTGTATTTTGTTTTTGTTGATTTGGAAAAGGTCTTTGACAGAATCCCTAGAGAGGTGGTGAAGTGGGCAATTAGAAAGCTTGGCTTGGAGAAGTGGCTGGTTAGGGTGGTTATGGCTACTTATGTGGGTGCTCGCACCCAGGTAAGAGAGAATGGAGATTTGAGTGATGAGTTTTCCGTGAATGATGGTGTGCATCAGGGGTCAGTTTTGAGTCCCATGTTGTTATCACAGTACCATACTTGAAGCCCTCTCACTTGACTTCAGAAATGAACTCCCGTGGGAGATGTTGTATGCTGATGATTTGGTGTTGATTGCAGAGAACGAAAGGGAGGCGGAGGAAAGTTTTAGGAAGTGGAGAGATGGTATGGGGCACAAGGGCTTAAGGGTAAATGCAGATAAAACAAAAGTGATGATAGCTAGGGTTGGTGGCGGTACTGTCAAAGACGAGGGAGAGTGGCCATGTGCAGTTTGCCGCAAGGGCTTGGGAAGTAATTCCATCTTGTGCGGTGTTTGTGATAAATGGGTGCACAAGAGATGTAGTGGTATCAGAGGTAGACTGTGAGATAATGCTGATTTAATGTGTGTGGTGTGCCGGGGAGAGCAGGTGGAGATTGTCAGGCATGAAAGGATTGAACTTGATGGTGAATCTTTTCAGTGTGTGGAAGAGTTTTGTTATTTGGGAGACATGCTGTGTGCTGGAGGTGAGGCAGGAGCTAGTTCTGTGGCTAGGTTGAGAAGTGGTTGGAAGAAGTTCAGGGAGCTCTTGCCTCTCCTGACATTGATAGGACTCTCCCTACATGCTAAGGGGTCTTTGTATGCAGCATGTGTTAGGAGTGTAATGCTGTATGGTAGTGAGACCTGGGCAGTAAAGGAGGAGGATATTCGCAGGCTCAGACGTACAGAAATGACAATGATTAGGTGGATGTGTAGTGCATCCCTGGTTGCAAGGCTGGGGGGGCTGGTTTTATGATGGAAGAGTTGAGAGGTAGGATGGGATTGGAGTGTATTGGTGTTGTGATGAGAACAGGTAAATTGAGATGGTTTGGGCATGTGGAGAGGAAGGGGAATGATAATTGGGTGAGGAAGGTGAGAATTGTAAATATTGGGGTTGGGGTTGTGAGGGGTAGACCGAAAAAGACATGGGACGAGGTCATTAAGTGTGACCTCAGGGTTAAGGGACTGAACAGGGAGGCTGCAATAGATCGTGCAGCATGGAGAGCCGCCATTAGGTGACCAAGGCTGACGCATGCAAGCATGTTGGAGTCTTTAAAAAAAAAATAAACGAATTTGTGTGCACGTGTTTACTATTACTGGTGACCTCAAATTACCTTGGCGGTCAACCTCACATGCCCTATGTCCGAACTGGAGGTCACGTGAGTCTCCATGCCAAAAATTGGGCTGCAGGGGTACCCGGCGTTGCCCAGGCCAAAAAGGCGAACACTCTGCTGGTGGCTTCGAATGGCCCAGATATGAATTTTGACCCCCCCTCAAAAAAAAAAAAAAATCCTTGGATCATCATGATTCAGAATGTATATGGGTCTGGGGGTTTCAGGCCCATGGTTAAAGCGAACAACACTACCAGTGACTTCGAATGACCCAGATCTGAATTTTGACCTCCTCCCTAAAACCATCCTTGGGTCACCCTGATTCAGAATGCATATTGGTGTGGGGGTCTCGGACCCACGGTTTGGGCGTGATTGAAGGACAAACACAAACAATGCGGCTCTCTTATATATGTACGAGGTGCATTCCAGAAGTTTTGAGACTTTTTTAGGAGACATTTTTTTATTTAAAAAAGGTACAAAACTCTAATTTCCTTCAAAATAGGACCCTCCAACTTCAATGCAATTGTTGTAGCACTCCAGCCACTTCTTGAAGGCCCCCTTGTAGTCCTCCAGAGTGAAGGTGTCTGGGACCCTTGTCACAGCCACCTTCATCTCCTCAATGGCTTCAAAACGACTGCCCCTGAGGTTCTGCTTCAGCTTGGGGAATAACCAGAATTCGCAGAGGGCAAGGTCTGGATTGTAGGGAGGGTGAGGGACAGTCTTGACGCCCATCTCTATCAAGTAGTTGGTCACCAGAATGGAATTTTGGACTAGTGCATTGTCCTGTTGCAGGTGCCAACGACCCGATTTGAAGAGCTCTGGCCTGTTGCAATGAAATCTCTTCCTGAACTCCCTCAAAACCTCCACATAGTATTCTTTGTTGACCATCTGGCCAGAGGGAACCCAGTGGATGTAGATGATGCCCTTGCTGTCGAAAAAGGGGATCATCATGAGCTTCCCAGTGGACTTGCTCTGCCTGGCCTTCTTGGGTCTGGGGGGGTCAAAATGCTTCCATTGGGAACTCTGTCCCTTGGTCTCTGGATCATAACAGTAGATACAGCTTTCATCACAGGTCACCAGAGACCCAAGAGCATTCGGATTCGAGGTAATGAGCTCAACCATCTCCCTGCTGTCACCAACACGTCTTTCCTTCTGTTCGTCACTGAGCATCCTGGGAACAAACTTTGCACAAATTTTGGCATGTTCAGATCTTCATGAAGAATTCTGTGTACAGTTGCCACACCGATTCCAAACTGTGTACTTATTGTCTGAATAGATACACGATGGTCCTCGTCCAGAAAATTGCGAATTTTCTCAACCAACTCTGGCGTTCTGACGTCCCTCTCTCTCCCGCACCTCTCATCGTCTCTCCCCTCCTCTCTGCCGTCCTGGAACCTCTTGTGCCAGCGAAAAACAGATGCTCTCCCCATACAAGTTAATCCATAAGCAGTCTGGATAAATTCATAATTTACTGTATCGTTTTTGCCCAGTTTAACACAAAACTTTATTGCGTAGCGAGCTTCCAAATTGTCTTCACGTCCCGACTGCATTCTGTGAACTAGTCAGCTGTGACAAGCGGTGTATAGTAGGGTGTGTTTAAAGTGCTGTAACAGCCGTCTCCTTCAACCTGGAAAAACAAAATTTGGCATGTTAGCTTATTAGATGTATAGTAATGATATATTAAAGTGACAGTAATCTAGGACAGTTAGAAGTGCCTCTCCCAAAAGAGTTTCAAAACTTCTGGAATGCACCTCATAGATGTCAGCTTGACATTATTTAAGTATTGGTCCACTTTAAGTATTTATAAAACGTTTTGATCGTTGTGTATGTGCCATGCGACGAAAGGGGTGAGGCAGAAATGGACAGGTTCTGCCTTGATGTGGATAGACTTGTAGGACAGACGTCCAGGAGTTATAAAGTGTTCGTTACGGGTGAGATGAAACAGAGAGTTGACAGTGGTCCAGTGACTGAAGAACAATAATAGGGCGTTGTTGAAGAACATGCGTCATGAAAGGAATTCATGCATTTGTACTTCAGATTACAAGAACAAAGATGCACATACATTTTCAAGGTTCAGAGGGAACTTAGAAAGTGCTACAGGAATCCTGAATGATTTCTTGCTTGAAGAGAGAAAGATGCTTGGGAGTGCTGTTGATACAATGGTAGACGACAATGTGGCATTCTTTCTGATCATAAGATTGTGGTACTCAGGTTAAGCAGAGAGAGAGAGAGAGAGAGAGAGAGGAGCAGTCAGAACTAGAGACAAAGCCGAGAAAAAAAGCTGACTGATGATTATCAGGTTTAAGTCGTTGGAATCAAAGAAGCTGGAATAAAAAAATCGGGGCAAACTGACCTCGACAACTTTTGGAAACCACAGAAGAATTTTAGGAATGCTAGGCGGTGTGTGATGTGAGGTTAGCTTTTGAGAAGAAAGGTACTTGCTGGTGAGAAGAAAGGTTACAAAGGTAGTGGGAAAAAAGCAGAAAACGTGGGTAAAGTGCATGTAGGAATGGGGCCTAATGAGTGAAAATACACTGAACGTAAACAGCATATGAATAAATTGATAAAGGGGAAAAGGAAGGGAATGAATGATGATTCTGAAATACAATGCACATTGTTCCGAAAATAGGAGAGGTGAAAAACTGTACAGAAAATTGTGGAAAGAATTGTGTAAAATATTAAAGGTGAGCGAAGTGAGTGCATAAACTATTGTAGCATCTCTAAAATGTTGCACAAAAGTTATATGAAGTAGTTTTCAAAGAAAACGTACGAGTCGGTGATAGACGACGTGGTGAATGACGAACAGGGTAGCTCTATGAGGTGTGGGTCAAATATTTGCGCTGAAACCTAGTGAAGAAGGCTTGTGAGAAGGATCAAAACTTTATATGATGTTTATGACTCTGAAAAAAGCATAGGACGAAGTACACAGAAAGGGATTATGGAAGGTTTTCCATGTGTATGGTGCGAATGATAAGCCTTTGAAAATAGAGACAATGAAGCATACGTAATGCGAGGTGGAAGCTGGGTGAATGGCTTATCCATGGACTTTGGGAGAGATGTTACAAAACACGCTACGCGGTGTGGCAATATGGTCAATATACTGATCACTGTAAAATGAATTCAAAATAATGTACATCATCGCTTTGTAAATTGGTCAACACACTTACGGGTGAAATATTTTTGCTTAAATCACCATAGTAACTGAATTAATATGGTCAGAAACTTTCCACATGACGAGAAACCAGAAACAGCAAGAGCAGGAACCACTCCTGTCAAACCTTCAGTGCGATGACATTTAATCCAATTATTCATAACCATTGCAATATGACACTTTTGATAATGTAATTCCTGCCTCTCTCTCTCTCTCTCTCTCTTTTTCTCTGTCTCTGCTGAATTCCATTTTTGTTCTTGTATTCGATTTTAACCTTCAGAGTCAATTTGCCTAGACAGATTTGAGTCTTCCTTGGGTGCTGCTAATGAGTGTTCCCTGTAGGACAAATATATATATATATATAAAAAAAAAAAAAAAAAAAAATTGAAACGTCTCCTACAAGTACTTTGATATTTTTCCCTTCACAAAATGTTACATAGGCAGATAATTGTGGTTATAAGAGCTAGCCAGCCGTATAGCCTATTTCTCCCAGGTTGCGACGCATCTTACGGCTGGCAATGAGGAATGGTTCAATACTACAGACTTTAGAGAACGTAGGAAGTAAAACGGACACATTTATGATTTACTTTCACATTCAGTGGCAGAAGTATGTCAACATTCATCATTTGTTCAGCCCCATAGAACTAAGTACGGTAGCCATTAAAACTATCATAATAATGCAAAGTCCTTTCAGACAAACAAAGTTTCTCCATAATATTGTGTTCTTCCTGTTACTTCTAGATAATTATTCAATATAGGAATGGCCTGTGGTAGTGAAATTTTTTCTAGAAAATTAGCATTCATGTCTACATGAATTTTGATGCTGAAAAAAAAAAAATAATAATAATCCTTTAAGGATGTCTGGTGTCTGAATGGAGTAGGTTTTTTTCCAATAGAGAATGTTCAGTTACAATAATAAATCGACTCTATCAGATATATGCCAGAATAAACACTAATCCCCAGATCACGACCACTAGCCAATCATTACCGTCACTGGCCCACTTTCCACATCAGTTCTACTCCGTTGCTTGCCTGAGAACAAGACGTAAATGAACAAAGTAGACTCAGGGGCGCCAACACAAAAGCAGCACCTCACAGCCACGTTACCAGAACAGAATGTATCCAGAGAATCTCGAGCCTTGCGGAAGTCGCAGCAATAACGGGTTTTCAGTGGGGCTCATTTCAACAGTATTTATAAGCTCATAATATAAAAATAGAAATTGCCAGTGTTACAAAAAAAAAAAAAGTATCCATTGTTTGGCCTCAGCATTCAAATTCGTATCCTTTTATTCAGCGTCGTAAAAACGTACAAATAAAATAAAAAATTATCCAAATGATACTTTTGTGTCCTTCCTGGGTACACTGGTGTTAATGTCATGGTACATGGATCCATAAGTCCATGAGTTTCCTATATTTGCTACTATTCCTTTGTTTCTGGGCTCAACCTTGGGGATGGGAATGAGAGATCATACAGGATATTACATAACTGCGTGATGAATACTCCATTGAGGTCGTTCGTGGTGCATTGTTAAAAATTCTCATAGAAGGTAATCCGTTTCTCCCCTGTAGCTGATTTACATGGGATAAGCCATATGCTGTGGTGTTACAGTAGATCAATGTTGACGTGAGTCAAGATTGTGTGATTTTGTCATGGCTTCTAAATAAACATTCATCATTCATTCATTCATTGCCAGACGCCATGTATCCTAAACGGGGTGGCCAAGGGCTTAGAGTTAATTGTTTTACAGGGAGGGGCACTAATCCTCCACCAACCCCACTTGACACGTAGGGATGCCAACGGCATCTCGTGTTCCCAGGTGGTCACCCATCCAAGTACTTACCAGACCCAACGTTGCTTAACTTCACTGATCGGATGGGAAGCGGTGTACTCAACGTGGTATGGCCGTTCAATATATATATATATATATATATATATATATATATATATATATATATATATATATTGCCAGACGCCTCAGTCCCGTTCGGGGTGGCCACAAACCAATCGCCTCCACGTCGCCCTGTCCCCCACCATTTTACTGCCTTGCTCACAACTCGCACCCCCCTCTCTCATATACCTCTCCACCCCATCCCTCCATCTCATCCTCGGCCTCCCCCTCCCTCTTCCTCCCCTCCACCTCACTCACATATACCGGTACTCTATTCGTGTCTTTCACCCTCCATCCTCTCCACATGGCCAAACCACCTCAGTGTATTCCTCATAACGCTTCCTAGCACATCCACACCATAACGCTCCTTTATATTCCTTATTTCCTTATTTGTCAGCCTGTCTCTTCATGTGACTCCACAGGCTCCTCTTAAATAACTCATTTCCACTGCTCTCACTCTTGACTTGTGTCCTTCCACCAACGTCCAAGCTTCACTTCCATACGTTAGTTGGTATCACAATACTGTCATGTAGTAACTTTTGCACTTCCATGCTCACTTCCGTGTTTCTTATCACTGCGTTCAAGGAACCAGCAACCTTTCTTCCCTGCTGTACCCTTTCAAGCACTGCACCCTCCAAACCTCCATCCTTACTCATCACATTACCCAAGTACTTAAACGTACTCACATTTTCCAGTTCCTCACCATCCAACCTCCCTGTACATTCAGTGACTATACCTCTCTCAAAGACCATCACTTTACTCTTCCCTACATTCATCTTTAGATTCCGTTTCTTACACACACTCCCAAACTCATCCACGAAGCCTTGCAGCTCCCCGTTGTCTTCACTCAACAACACAGTATCATCTGCAAACACCAGTACAGGGAGTTTCCAAACACTACCCTCTCTCACCAGGGCCACTCCAACATCCACTACCCTACCTTGTACTTCTTTTATTACCCCATCCATGTACAGATTGAACAATCATGGAGACATGACACATCCCTGTTTCATCCCAACCTTCAAAGAGAAAAATTCACTCAATTCACCATCCACACGCACTGCAGCCTTCGCACCATCATACATACTCTTCACAGCATTCAACAACTTCCCATCTACTCCATATGGCCTGTTCTTAATACAGGTACTTTCCACAATCCTTGTCTATCCACCCTGTCATATGTTTTCTCCAAATCCATGAAAGCCGCATACAACTTCTTTCCCTTCTCTAGAAACTTTTCCACTAAAGATCTAAGAATGAATATCTGATCTACACAACCTCTTTCCTTCCTAAAGCCTCCCCGTTCTTCTCCAACTAATTCCTCTGTTCATTCTCTAACTCTGTCAATAAGTATCCTACCAAACACTTTTCCTATTATACTAAGAAGACAAATGCCCCTACGATTACCACACACTTCTTTTTCCCCTTTTCCTTTCTGCAAGGGAATAATTATACCTGACTTCTCATCCTCCGGGACTCTACCTTCCTCCCAGGCCAATCTGCACATCTTCCATATCCATTCTAATACTATCTCTCCCCCATGCTTCAGTATTTCACCACATACTCCATCAATTCCTGGGGCTTTCCCCAATTTAATTTTCTTCATTTCTTCCACAACTTCTATCCTACTGATTTCTTCCTGTTTTCTCACCTTCCTCCTTCTCCCAGCCATTCCCCAGCCACTTATACTCGCATTACTTCCATCCTCTATGTTCAACAATTCCGTAAAGTGTTCTCTCCATCTGCTCACTTTTTCTCCTTTCTCCACTAGTAATCTACCATTTTTATCTTTCACTCCCCTGCTAACTTCACTTCCACCCTGTCTTACTCTCTTCGCCTCTTTCCAGAACATTTTCTTACAGTCCCTCCACTTTACACTCAGATTCCTTCCAAATTCCTCATTCATTCTCTTCTTACTCTGTCTTACTAATATTTTCACCTCTCTCTTTCTTTCTACATATAACTCTTCCTCCTCTCAACTTCTTCCATGGCTCTATTTCTCATCCATTCATTGTATGCTTTCTTCTTTTGTGCCACAGCCTGTCTCACCACCACGCTGTTCCTTGCACCCCCCTCCGTCTTCTCTTCCTTCCACCCACCACATCACATGCTGCTCATATTTCTTCTGTGAATATCCTGCACACACCTTCCACGTCCCCAATCTGCTTGAATTCATATTTGCCCAATCGTTCCTCCACTTCCCTCTTATACTGTGCCATTTCTCATCCTCTTGTAACCTTTCCACTCTCCTTGCAAATACTCCTTCTTCCCGTCCTTCCCTTCTTCTATTTCTCCATCTTGTCCTTCCCTTCTTCTATTTCTCCGTCTTATTTGGATCTTGATTCTGGCCATCACCAAGTAGTGGTCAGAAAGTCCACTCCCCTAACCACTATAAGCTCTTTCATCCATTACACATCTTCGCATCCTTTCATCCACACACAGATAATCAATCATTGCCTTCCTTTCATTCAGTTCACCACCCACCTTTCTCATCACTCGCCATGTATACCTGTGGATCATTTTCTGCCTGAAGAGGGTATTGGCTATCACCAACCCCTTCCCAGCACAAATGTCCACTAATGCACTGCCATTCTCATTTATCTCAGCAGGCACACCCAACTCACAAACTATTTCATCCACCTTCACATTACCTACTTTAACATTCATATCACCGATCAAAAACACTCTCTCATTCCTTCCAAACTTTTCCATGCACACTTCCCCATTTGTTCAGAACTCTTCTCTCACTCTGCTTGCACGATCTTGCATTGGCGCATACAAACGCACAGTCGCCCACATTTGTATTCCAACTTTTAATCTTACCCACCCAATCCTTGACCCAACTGATCCATACTCTCTTATGTTCTTCCTCGATCTTTGACTCACAACTATACACACTCCTTCTTTTGCCCTCTCATTCTCACCTACTCCTGCACATATACTCCATCCATACTCCCATTCTCTCACAGTCTCACCTATTCATTTAGTTTCAGTTACTCCACATACATCAACTTTTGCACCCTCAAGCACCTAGACAATCTCTCTCTTTCACCTCATCATTCGCACCTCTTACATTCCTTGTTACGATTACCATGTCCTTTATCCGGTCCTTGGTCGTCATCTTTTGGTCAGTCCGTGTCCGAGGCTTCTTGTTCGTCTTTTTAGTTAGTTGTTTTCCGGGGAGGGGCACTAACCCTCCGCCAACGCTTTTAGTCGCCTTGTACAACAAGCAGGGATACTGGGAGAGTATTCTTGAAACCCCCCCTACCCCCAGGGGGTATATATATATATATATATATATATATATATATATATATATATATATATATCATCAGCCGTTTGAGTATCCACTGCAGGACCGGCCTGTCCTGACTGAAGTCGGGACGATACAGCCAATGTATCTCTACAGAGTGGCTTAGGCTATCTGGTAGAGATTGTATGTAGGGTGAGAAGTGCTTGTAAGTGTAATTGTAGTGTTGTAGTGGCTTTGGATGTGTGTGTAGTCTGTGAACCAAGTGTAATCGGCCCACGCAAGCCGAGTGGGTGCAAGCATACTTTATAGTATGCGACACTGGTTCAACCACAGCACCCCTTGTGTCCGTTAATGCAGTACGTGGCCAGGTGAACACTCCCAAAGTTTATTACTCTGGTGGGGAGCAAACCCTGGATCAACCGTGTACGAAACGCACGCTTTACCACTGGTATGACAGAGGCACACACACACATATATATATATATATATATATATATATATATATATATATATATATATATGTATATATATATATATATATATATATATATATGTATGTATATATATATATATATATATATATATATATATATATATGACCTATTGGCTCTGAGATTTCGTGTGCGAGGGATTTTGCTGGAAGGGTGCTGGACATACCACCCTCCATCTATTGGCTCATAGTCGATAGGTCCCTACCTGTGGGTTCCCTTCTTTATTAACTTTTGAAAACACCCAGTTCCGTCCTATATTGAGGACACTGGACGCCATTGGGATATATATATATATATATATATATATATATATATATATATACAACCTAGGTCTCAATTAGCGTGTGGTCAAATAGTGCGATTCCCAAATAGTGCGAACTGTCTCTTAATATCCACAACGTCTTAGATTAATAATGCTGGTGAAGCCACCACAGCAGAAGATGTGATTACTGCAGCATCTGTCGAGGATGCATTACAGGGGGTGAGACAATAGGAGGTTACACCGATGCCAGCAACACCAGAAGAGCTCTCCATAATGGAGATCAGTCGAATTTTGGCTGCTGCAGACGCCTTAACCCTTTCGCTGCAGCAGCCATGACGACAGCCTTCTGAAATGTACTCAGTGCGGAGAAATAGGAAAAAAAAAAATGGTGTGTTTTCAACTCGGGTTTTATCCCACTTATCCTTAATCTCAAGAGCTAATATTTTTGTCAGACAGACTTCAATCTTTCAACTATCGTTTGCAACAAACTGCATGTCTGTTTGCACTCCCGGCTCGGAGAACGATTTGAGAAAATACAAGGTGTGTCTTGATCGTCTGACGAGATTGAAATTTCCACCAAACCACAAGATTTTTTTCTGCACAAACTAGGGTTACTGCAACTTTATCTCATCACAATAATTAGAATAATAATAATAAATAAATAAACAGAAAAACACTTCTAGCCAGTCTCGTATGGTCTTGTTACGATATTCCAGTGTCTATGCTATACTTTAGCGAAACAGTAGCGACAAGAGAAAAATCATTATATGCTTTATAAAACTTCATGAATGACTCTTTTATTACCACTTACTTTTGTAAGACTTATTGATTTAATGTCATGAGTTTTTTCATAGCACTGCTGCACAGATTGCAGCCTCAAAAATGATCGCTAACTAATGCGCTTAGCATCATCACTTCTCTCATTATCGCAAAAGTATCGCTAAGTCACTTGAATTTTATTACAGTAATTCACAGTATAATATAAAATGATGCATTCTGCCACGCTAGTATGATTTTTGGGCGATTTGGGTGCGTATTACTTCCTATTATTTACGAAAGGGGGGGAGGGAGCAAACTGGTGTAGACCAGCTAATCGAGGGTGTGTGTACACATGTGCGTATGTACGTATACCATTACGTGTATTTAGTACTAGAGTAATTGTCAGTGTTAAAAAGTTTAACCCCTAAAGTTGGAGTCACTGATCCATCAATAATAATAATAATAAAACACTTCTAGCCAGTCTCCTATGATTTTGTTACGATATTCCAGTGATTACGTTAGACTTTAGCGAAACTAATGATGTGAGGAAAATCATGATAAAGTTTAGCAAATAATGACTTATATTACCACTTACCGCACTTTTATAAAGCTTGTTGATATAATGTCATGAGTCATTTCATAGCATAGCTACACAGTTTGCAACCGCAAAACGTTCGCTTGCCAGTGCGCTTAGCAGCTAATATGGCTTCTTTGATGACTGCAAACGTATCACTAAATCACATGTATTTTATCGCAGTAATTCACAGTATAATATTAAGTAACCCTTTCAGCCACTCTAGTATGATTTTAGTGCGATTTGGGTACGTATTACTTCGCATTATTTACGAGACAGAGGGGGGGAGGATGCAAAGCTGTTTGGACCAGGTCATCGAGGGTATGTGTACACGTATGTGTATAGTATGTATATATACTATTATCAGTGCTTAAAAGTTTAACCCCTAAAGTTGGAGTCACTCATCCACCAAATGAATTTTCCCCCATAAGATATGTGTTTCAGTTTGTGCGATATCAAACAACGCGCACTCGCACATCCACCATATAGCCGCGTTAATTGGGCCCAAGATATATATATATATATATATATATATATATATATATATATATATATATATATATATATATATACCGGTATATGTGTAAGTAATTCACCGGGTTGGTCAGATCACTTGATGGTCGTGATCGTCAGCTTTTACCCTCCCGGAAGGGAGCTGAGAGCTCATATAGTCCGATCTAAGGGCAAGGCTGTGACCTTCACACACGCACATACCCATCCCCTTGCTCAAGGGGGACAGTAACCGCCCACTTCTTCAGTGAAACTTCGCATCTGAGCGAGGCACGAACTCCCGTCTACCAGATGGCAAGCGAGAACGTTACCACTGAGCCAGCGAGCGGTGTGTGTGTGTGTGTGTGTGTGTGTGTGTGTGTGATGAGAGGTAAAATGAGTTCTAGAGAGAGAGTTTGCGTTGGTAATGAATGGCGAAGAGTAGGTTATCTCAAAATTTGTGATGTATGCAGATGATGCAGTGCTGCCAAACAGCGGACAAGAGATTTCATAGACTAGTGTACCGTTCTGTATACGCGTATTTTTGTGTGCGTTGCCTTGAAGGTAAATATAGAGAAGAGATGGTTATTGAGAAAGAATGTGACTCCAGTACAATGGAGATGTACAGTAAAAGGGGAGAGGGTGAAAATATTATGCATCTTGGTGCAGTGATAGAAAAGAAAAATTAATATACGGCAGAAAAGAAGTCGAAAGTTGATTAGCACAGGGATGGAAACTGGGTATGTTATGAAAGATTTTCTAAAGAAAAAAAGTCTGATTGCGGCGGCCACGAGTGGATTGCATCAGAAGTTTTAGTTCCTACTACGACTTATGGGTGTTAGAATATGGTACGGCGTGAAAATAAAAAGTGTAAGAGCAACGGAAATGAGGCTGTTGAGGAATGTGCCTGGGGTGTGGAGAATGGACAGGATATGGAACAATGAGATTCGTGAAAAATGCAGAAAGGAGATCTGTGGGCCTCAGAGTCGGTGCAAGTGTGCTTCCGAGGTACTGTATGGCCATTTGGAAAGAGCAGGTGTGCAACAGTGAGGAGAAGGATATATCTGAGCTAGTTTGAAGGTGCGGGGAGGCGGGGTAGGCCAGAAAGAATCTGTGTGTGTGTGTGTGTGTGTGTGTGTGTGTGTGTGCTCCCTTACCAGCACAAATATTGACATTTCACCGACAAGTTTTCTTTAGTTGGAAACTGGAGGAAAAATGGACTTAAGACGCTTCCAAGAAACCAATAATTTTTCATCCCAAGGAAAAAAGTGTTTATTTTTCTTTGCAGCTGGAGCGCAAGCATTCTGCATATTATTTTTTCCTGTAGTCCACTGAATGACATGGAGAATACAGGCGTCGAGTTGCTGCAGCAGCATAGCAGCCTAGTAGAAATACAGCCCTACCACCGCACCTGTACAAGCCATAGTTTATGCAGCAGTGTAGCAGACCGGCAGTAATGTTCAGCCTGCTTCCAGACCCACACAGGCATACAACAGAATTACGATTGAACCATTATGTCTCCCCAAGTTTAGTCAAGCCTACGAGCGATACTTCTTTTTCATGGAACTGTAAATCAGTCTCGCCGTGTGCTAGTTCAGACATGATTGTAGGGAAGAAAACACACACACACACACACACACACACACACACACACACACTCAAGTTCCTGAAACAATAATTTTGTGCATGTTTCCAGGACTTAACTGTCGCCTTCCTACAGCAGAATCTAGTGCCCCACGAAGCGTATTGACGTGGGATCCATTAATTACCAGAAATCTTTCCCATACCAACAGTCATTAACTTCATTTGCCGTGTTACAACACGCTTTGCTAGAGATAATTAGGTGCATCCTTGCTCACTGTGAAGCAGGGAAAACATGGAAGGATGTCTTATTCCAGTGCCATGGCGAAGCAGTTTCAAGTACAGTACACCCACTGACAACACCGACGTCTCTCAGCTTCAGTCCACCAAGCAACGTCGCTTAAATTCACACTTGCTCTGCCGTCATTTTCCACTTGTTCCCGTTTAGTGGCTAGGATAATAGAAAAAGTGATGGTGGTACAACTATCACCTATATATTACATACGAGTATTGCGAGAGTAGGTATGAATAATTAACTAAAACCAACTATCACCTATATATTACATACGAGTATTGCGAGAGTAGTATGAATAATTAACTAAAACATATCTTGGTTGAAGTGTGGGGAAGTTAATCGGTTAAAATATCAGAATAAAACAACCAACTAAGGTAGAAATCATGTTATGAACACCGAACAGATAATAAAATTAAAATGTTGAATAGTCTTACAGAGGACAGCCCAACACCCCAGAAGGAGCCTGTGGAGGGGTGAATAGAGCGCGACTTGACTTCGGCCGACGGGGACATAAGTCAGCCTGGGCCGTGCGCTCCTATGACCCGGAACTCGCCCGCCGCCACCATAGCAGGAAAAAGAGACTACCTTTCAGGCAGGCCGAGCACCGACAAGATCGGGGTGGAGCTACTACTCTAGCTCCAGTCAGCACCCCTGAGACGGCCGGTAGCCTCTCAACCCTCCCACAGGAGACGGCCTGCAGCCATTCAGGAGGTAATAAAGAGATGGCATGTAGCCGCTCCCCCCTTCATCAGGAGACAGCCGGTAGCCGCTCTGAAGGTGCTCTAACAGAGATGGCCTGTAGCTGCTCGACCCTCGTACAGGAGACGGCCGGTAGCTGCTCCGAAGGTCCCCTAACAGAGACAGCCTGTAGCTGCTTGACCCTCCTGCAGGAGAGGGTCAGTAGCCATTCTGGAGGTAACCAGGAGGTGGCTGGTAGCCGCTCCCGCCTTCTTCAGGAGATGGATGGTAACTGCTCCGAAGGTGTCCTCGAGTCGGCCTGTAGCCACTCGCTTCCCAGGCCACGGCTAGTAGCCGGGCCTTTGCGACGGCCGGTAGCCACGTCTCTAGAAGGCCACGGCCAGTAGCCGGGCCCTACGAGAGGAGACGGCCGGTAGCTGCTCCTCTGTCAGGTGCTGACTCCCCTACATGAGACTATGACCCAGAGGGAGGCCCCAGCCTGGAGGACTACTGGAGAGGCCCCGTGACCACCACCAGGCTCTTCTCACTACAGCCAGCCCCTGAGAGGCCTCGCCTGACAGACTCCGACGGAGGCCGACGCAGCAGCCCACTCTCGATGGAGTCCCCAACCACCGGGGACTGCAGCCCACGGGACCTCCAGACCGCCCCCAGGACCCTCAGGTGGGACATCCCTACACCCCAATGCCGAAGACCCTCATCCTCCATCAGGCTCATGAGTGAGAGATTCAGGCAGCTGTTCGGCCCCAATCCAGAGTGCCAGACTCCAGCCCCGATCCTCAAGAGCATGGGACCCTTCACCACCAGAAGCCCCGGACGAGAGAGGATGCCCCTATGCGTGATCCCATGGCCCCTGAATACGGAGGCCCCCAGCGGAACTCAGACCCGTCAGTAGTTAGGCTGAGTTGTTCCCGCTGCTCTTGTACCTGAGCGCCACTACACCCAGTCCCGAAAGTGAGTGACAGTGAAAGCACAGTGAAAGTGATACAGTGAAGCAAGGGCAGAAAAGTGAATTATCAGAATACAGGAAGTCAGAAATAAAAGCGTCAGTGTTAGCGTAAGAGAAAGGTGGAATAAATAGAGTAACTGTGAGATAGTGGATACGGCCGGGCAGTGAAAGAAGTGTCTGTCTGAGTGAATGTGCTACCATCTTAGTGATATAGCCTCACGCCGAGATCATACAGAGGCTCCAGTGCAATAACAATAATAACACGACGGACAAACAGGTTAGACTGCCAACAGTGAAAACAGTGCCATGGCCCTGGTGAACAGAACTCCACCTGATAGATAAAACCTGTACTTCCTCCAAGTGATAGTATTTGGTTTCAATGCCCTAGGACTCCTGATCGTAGTGCTATTCACCTTACCTGATCTTGTCTCGAATAGTATCCTGCGTGATACTAATACCCACAATCTAGGCCTAAGGTTTATAATTGTTCAGTATAATTACTCTTGTGACATCTACCCGTTCCACTTGTAGAATTTAGCAATACATATGTAAGGTTGTTGCCTTGAGTTTTTGTGTCCTGCCTCTCTCTTATTTGTCTAAGCTCCAGTCTAGACAGAGAACCCAGCTACACACTAGGCGTTAAAGGGACGGGAAGCCGACTCTAAAACACCTAGCATTACAAAAATGTATTTGACCACATAACTATATTCATTAATTTATCCCTACATGATAGAAAAACATAATTATGCAGGCAGCCAGCCAAATGCAAACTACATTAGTCTCTCCACAGCCAGTATGAAAAGAACACTGTAATGACATTACTATTTTGGTTCAGTTAATCCATGAAGTCACTGGTGGTCAGATTTTTTCGCAGTCCAGCTACACACGATTTACAGAATCACTTCTGCAGTTCATGAACAGATTTAAGTAAGCATGACTGCTCATGGCTGGCATTTTCTTTGTAAATAACTTTGCTTCCATATAATCTGTAGAGTGGTGACAATACTGCTGATCTGGTACAGATAGCCAGTGATCCTCAACGTATACTTCCTTTCTTTAAATGAATCGAGGGTATGCACAAATGCTACATTTTCGTTGGTTTAATTATGAGGGATCTAAATAACAGCACATATTACTGAATCCTAACCATGTCATTATCTTTACAGCCCAAAAATAGCATTAAGGTAGTGTGGGAATCTCCCACACCAGTGCAGAAATACGTCCGTCTCAGCCTGGTCTAGGTTCATCGCTCATTTCTTTTTCCACATTAGCAGACGATTTCTACAAAACGGCAACCCTGCTCACTAGGTGGCAGCTTAATCTTTTCTTATATTTATATCTATCTGTCTATCTATGTATATCTCTATCTCTATCTATCTATATCTATCTGTCTGTCTATCTATCTATCTCTTTATCTATCTATCTGTATATATATATATATATATATCACTGTAGAGTTTGTTGATACTTCGAGAATGACATGCAGACATGCCAGAATGTAAACAAAGGCCGCTGAACACTTCAGGGTTTTATTCCTTCTAGACACAGCTAAGGTACACTTGCCAAAACACTGGCTTCTTTATCTCACGCTACCTCCGTCCTTATTCACTACTACTTGCTCACTGTACATTCACTGACTGACTGTCACCCACTGACTCTCTGACTAAGTTCTCTGTTCTTCACTGATTAATTCTCACTGCCTGACTCTTGCTCTGTCACTGAATCTCCTTAGCACCATCCATCCACCATTGTCTGACTAACCCCTGCTCACCAACTATCTGTCACTCCTCTCTGAAGGCTGCCGCACACTCACTGACCCCCTCTCATTACCTGTCTGTCTTTCCTCTCTGACTGGCTGCTGTGCACTGTCTCGGAGGCAGGATGGTCCCCTTAAATACCACCCCTACTGTACCACTAGTGCTACCCGTAATACTGTATTCTAGTGCCTCGTAAAGAATTCACATTGTGCTCACGCAATAATGCATATTCCAGAGCATAGAAGGTAACTCACATTTTCTTAAGCAATAATGCATGTAAATTAACAATACTGAATGGCATTAATGACGAACTAATTCCTTAGGTATGGTAGAAAGAAAATAAGATTCATGTTGAGATTTCTAGAGTGTTCCTCACATCCTAAGATTTAAACCACTAGCCTAATCCTACAGTATACAGCTATTTTCTAGGATGTTCATCACATCTCCAGATATAAACCACTAACCTAATCCTTCTGGCATAACCCTGCCCCTTCCTGAAAACTGTGTCATCCCTGACACAACTACGGGTACCTAATCCTACATCTGTACAAGTATAGTCGACCCTCTGTCTTCGCGGGGGTTAGGGGCCTGAGACCCCCGCAAAGATCGAAATCCGTGTAAAATTGGTGCCCCCCTAAAAACACCCCTAGCCCCCCATTTCCTTCTTTAATGAAAGAAAACCCCTGTGTACATGTCAATAAACACTTTATTCATAATTAAAGTATGAAAAAAGTAATGCATAGGTGGATGGCCGCTCACACCGCTCGTCACAGCTACCGGTACACTCTCACCCTCCACCACTGTTACCAGGATTTTCCCTCCCGTAACTTGTCCAGCAATTCTACCTTCTCCAGCAGGGTCATTACCTTCTTCTGGCGCTTTGGGGTGCCTTCAGGAGATGTCTTGGCTGCTCTCTTACGGCCCATGGTAGATAAAGTGATGGTGTTACAGAGAGATCAGCGAGTACAAGCACACACAAGCGTGGTCACAGTGAGAATGGGTTTCGAGACAATTCGCCGTCAAGTCAATTCGCAGTCACAACAATAACAAGGCAATTCGCCGTCAGGACTTTTCGCCATCAGGACGATTTCCCGTCATTTATTTACATACTATAATAGTCTTTTAAATATACGAGTTTTAAAAGTGGTGGTGGTTTATTGTTTTTATGATTAATGTAGTGACATCTGTTGAGGCTCAGCCGTATCTTTCCCCACGGTTTCCGTCCACTATGGCCGATCAGAATAACACATTGGATATTGTCATTTGAGATGAATATATACTTGTACCTCTTCAGAGTCATTTTAAAATATACCCAGGATGTTGTAGTACCAGTGAAAATTAATGAAGACAGCTATGGGTGATGCTAGAATATAATTCAAAGTCGACTACAACGAAGTAGAAACACGTTAATTATTGGCTAAAAGTGCAACTTGTAAATGATATCCAAAGCCTATGCTATTGAATGAACATAGACTTTGATAGATCCCCCTGAAAATCAATTATTAAAGTATTAATTATTCAAAAATAAGTATATTTATAGAATGAGGGGAATCGTCCAGGGTGCGAATTGTCCTGATGAGGAATCGTCCATGTTTTGACGGCGAATTGTCTGACGGCGAATTGACTTGACAGTGAAATATCTCGGAACCTGAGAATGAGAGAGCCTGCCACGAGAGATTCAAAACAATGCGGGGGTAGCACGGGTACGGGCGGTATTCAGCATGTGGCACGCGATTTGAATGGGTTTCCATTATTCTCTGGACTTCAAAAAAGGTGATTTGGTTTCCCTAGTGACAAACCGCGAACAATCGAAACCGCAAACAGAGGAACCGTGAAGACAGAGGGTCGACTATATATACAAGATAAACTTCCAGACTAGCAGGTCATTGCTGGTGCCTCTGCTGTCTTTTTTTTTTTTATGCGAGGAAGAAGGAACCAAAGGCCATGAGCCCGCAGTAACAGTTCCCTCCAAGAGAAAAACAAAATACAATAGAGAGCCAAATTCAAGATCCATTCATATTGAGATGCCTGGACACACTGCGTTTGAAAGACTGGAGATCATAGGCAGCAGGAAATACAGATAGAGGGAGACAGTTCCAGAGCTGACCTGTTGCATAAATGAAAGACTGGGAGTAACGGTTAACTCTTGCATTAGAGAGTTGGACAGAAAAGGGATGAGAGTTTGCTGCCAGACGGGTGCTATGCACCCGTCGTAGAGGTGGAGGAATGCAAGCAGACAGTTCAGAGGAGCAGTGACAATTAAAGTAGTGATAGAAAAGAGATAAAGATGCAACAGTGTGGCGAAGAGACAGAGGTTGAAGGGAGTCAGTAAGAGGAGGAGAGTTAATGAGACGAAAAGCCTTTGACTCCACCCTATTGAGAAGAGCTGTATATGGGGAGCCTCCCCACACATGAGAGTTGTACTCCACACAGGGGCGGATAAAACCCCTGTATAGAGTCAACAATTGTGCAGGGGTAAAGAAAGAGCAGAGTCGGCTTAGCACACCCAATCTCTTGGTAGCAGATTTTACAAGAGATGTAATATGATCTTTCCAAGATAAGTCCCGAGTAAATGAAACCCCAAGCATGTTCAAGGATGATGCAGGATTAAGCTGAATATTATTAAACATTAGTGGGTATACCTGTGAAAGATTTTGTCGGGTTGATAGGTGTAAGAACTGAGTCCTAGATGCATTAAAAACAACCATATTATTTTTACCCCAGTCAGAGATACGAGCCAAGTCAGACATTAGGTGTGCCATAGCCTCATCCCTTGTTTGTTGAAGTAACTGTTGAGATGGGTGTTGCGGGAACCGAATGGAAAGGTGAAGGGGGGAGTCATCAGCATATGAGTGGATAGGGTTAGATGTACAGCTTAGAAGATCATTGATGAATAAAAGGAAGAGAGTTGGTGATAGGACAGAGCCCTGAGGAACACTATTGATAGATCTAGGAGAAGAACGATGGCCGTCTACAACAGCGGCTATAGAACGACCAGAAAGGAAACTAACGATGAAGGCACAGATAGAAGGATAGAAACCGTAGGAGGGCAGTTTGGAAATTAAAGATTTATGCCAGACTCGATCGAAAGCCTTTGAGATGTCAAGTGCAATGGCAAAGCTTTCACCAAAGTCCCGAAAGGAGGATGACCAGGAGTCTGAAAGGTAGGTGACAAGATCGCCAGTGGAGCGTCCCTGACGGAACCCGTACTGACGATCGGAAAGAAGGTTGTGATAGGAAAGATGCCTTAAAATTTTTCTATTGAGAATTGACTCGAAAACTTTTGAAATACAGGACGTTAAAGCAATTGGACGATAATTGGAGGGTTGGGAGTGGTCACCCTTCTTTGGGACTGGCTGAATGAGAGCAAACTTCCAGCAAGAAGGAAAGGTACAAGTTGACAGACAAAGGCAGAAGAGTTTGCCTAGGCAGGATGTAAGCACAGAAGCACAGTTCTTGAGAACAACAGGAGGGACCCCATCAGGCCCATATGCCTTGTTAGTACTGAGGGCAGTGATGGCAGAAAATACATCAACTGAAGAAATTTTAATGTCAGCCATGAGGAAGTCAGAGGGGGGAAGTGATGGAGGAACAGCACCGGAATCGTCTAAGGTGGAATTGGAGGAGAAAGTCTGTGCGAAGAGATCTGCTTTATCAGTAGAAGAAAAAACTACAGAACCATCAGAGTAGAAAAGAGGAGGGAAGGATGATGAGGTAATGTTGTTAGAAAGATTTTTGGCAAGGTGCCAGAAGGAGCGGGAAGAATTCGAGTTGGAGAGTTGAGAGCATTAGGTATGGATGAAATTATTTTTAGCAGAGCGAAGAACAGACATAGCACGATTCCGGGCAGAAACGTAAAGATGATGTGATTCAGGGATGGGTTGGCTCCGGTACCTTTTGTAGGCCCTCTCCTTGTTGCGGACAGCATTAGAACAAGCGTGATTAAACCAAGGCTTTCTTGCGTTAGTCAAAGGATATGAGAAAGGAATGTATGCGTCCATGCCCAAGAGAATAACCTCCGTAATGCGCAAGGCACACTTAGATGGCTCCCGGCCATGGAAGCAATAATCATTCCAGGGAAAATCAAAGAAGTACTGCCTGAGGGCCTCCCAGTCCGCGGCTCCAAAATGCCATAGACGACGTTTCCCTGGAGGGTCCACAGGCCGTACCAGAGTGATAGGACAGGTTAAGGTGATAAGGTTGTGATCGGAGGAGAGAAAAGATTAACAGAGTAAGCAGAAGGATTAGTTGTGAGGAAGAGGTCAAGTATGTTGGAGCTCTCTCCAAGGCGGTCAGGGATACTGGTAGGGTGCTGTACAAGCTGCTCTAGGTCATTAAGGATAGAAAAGATGTAGGCTTGTTCACCAGGTGGATCCATGAAAGGAGAGGAGAGCCAAAGGTGGTGGTGAACATTGAAATCTCCTAGAATGGAGATTTCAGAGAAAGGAGAAATGAATGGTAAACTTTGCTGAAATGTATATCATGAGAATAATGAACACATTCTTTCACAATAGAACAGGAGGAAAGTGGACCTGGAGAAGGCCAAACGGAGAAACAAAGAATGAAATTGACATCATTATAGCAGATAAGAATAACACTATCACAAATGTCACAGTAATCAACAAAGAAAATATCGGAAGTTACTAAGAATGGTGGGTTGCACAGCCAGATTCAATTTCAAAAATGAAAGAAGATGATTAAAGATAAAAAGATACAGGGTATGTCTAATAAAAGTAAACGAAAACAAAGCAGCCTCTCAGTGTGAAATAAGGAACAGATTTCAGGCTCTAAGTAATGCTTAATGCGACATTGATCAGCTGAATAACAGACCAACATAAGTGCTAAGAGAATCAGCGGAGGTAGTAGGAAAACCTAATATAACCAAAGCGAAGAAATATTCAGAAAAGACAATCGAACTCATGAAAAAAGAAAGGAAATGATAGTAAAGACAAGGAAAGGTGAAATAGAACGAGTGGACTTAAATAAGCTTATCAACAAAAGACAAGAAGAAAACAGAAAAAATAAACAGGGATCAGATAAAAGAAACCATCAAGAAAGGAAAAACTCTGAATCAGGTCCGAAGTAAAATGGCATTAGGAAAGCAACAAATTACATCTCTGAAAGACAAAAACGGTGAAGTCATTAAATTAAGAGATAAGATGTTGAAGAGAGTTGAAGAATTTTACAAAGAACTATAAGCATCAAACACCGTATGACCAATAGCTAACTTTTCAGTTGAGACAAGTGATATGCCTGAGGTAACACCAGACGAAGTAAATATTTCTCTTAAGAATATGAAAAGAGGGAAGGCTCCGGGAGAAGATGGAATAGTAGCAGATTTACTGTTGGATGCAGGAATAGAAGTACAAAATAAGCTTGCTCACTTATTTACTCAGTGTATAAAAAAGAAAAAAAAATCCAAAACGTGATGTAATGCAATAGTTATTTTACTTTACAAAAAAGGTTACTCAAAAGATCATTGCAACTATCGACCCATTACCTTATTATCAGTCATTTACAAACTCTTCTTTAAAGTCCTTACGAGCAGAATATCTATGTATGTATGTATATATGTAGTATGTATGTATGTATCTATCTATCTATATATGTATGTATGTATGTATATATGTATGTATGTATGTATCTGGCTATATATATATATATATATATATATATATATATATATATATATATATAGATAGATAGATATATCTATCTATCTATCTATCTCTATATATATCTATCTATATATATATATAATATATATATATATATATATATATATATATATATACTATATATCTATATCTGTTTATCTATCTATCTATCTATCTATCTATATATATATTTTACGTCGATAGATAAACAGGTAGATAGCTATGCTGCAGTGAATTTGTGTAACCACTGATTTAATGAAATCCACAGTTGCTGTAAATCATGAAATGAGCATGAATTGAGAAGGATTAATTCAGGCTAGGATATTTTAGGCTGCTGTTAGGTTTGCTGGGATAATCTTAGTTCATATTAGCTAGGTTAGATTAGGGTAGGTTAGGTTAGGTTTATTTAGATTAACCTGTTCAGTTCCGAAGGCTTTGTCGGCTTTTGTGCTTAGATTGCCGAAGGTCTGGACAGCAAAGTTACCTAGATTGTCGGCCATTTTGAACTTTTTTTTTTCCCATGAACAGACCTGAAAAGTGGTCAAAATAAGCCTAGTGATACTAAAAGTGCCCAATTCGGCTGTGTTCCTCCAGAAAAAAACGGAGTTTTGGTCCAGCATGCCCAGATTTGCATCAGGTGGCTAATTTCAGCTACCGTCATTTGTTGATGTGGATAGATAATCCAATAAGGTGTGACGTGGGAGAATGCATCGAATATTTGTAGCATGGAAGCACAACCTGGTTTATGTGACGCGGCTGTAGTGAAAACTATGATGATGGGAAGTTGGGGTTCCGTGCTAAAAGTAGTTATCTTCACATTCACTTATTCTTTTGTATTTTATTAGCATAAGGCACTATAAACACTTGCATAGGGCACTATAAACACTCATGCTGCACACAGTCACATTAGTTATGGTAAGTCACACATTTCTTGTTTTCCTTACATTTCGTGATTTTATGATTTAATCCTGTTTACTAACATTTACATATATCACTTTCATTATATCAGATCAGGGCACCGAAATCTAATTTTCAACTCCGCAATCGTAATTCCGTAACCTTTGACCCTTACCTTCCGCTACCGCAGTTCCACAATAAACTTTGGATGTGCAGTTCCGCTACCTCATTACTGCAATCACAATCCAGTTTCACAAATTTCAATACAAAGTGCACAAACAGGGGGTAAATTGATTGGGAATCTAGTGAATTATTTTATTTATATTCTATTTAGGACATTTATGATGTATTTTGAAATTGTCGTCGATACCTTGGTATATTAACTGAAAATTTACCCATTACAATGATCTTTCTCAGAGCCAGAATTTTGCATGGTACTGACGTATACTTAGGTGTACAGTATATCTATCACTTTTTATTTTATTTCAGAGTTAGGGCATGTCATGAAAATCTGACAATACTAATACTTTAATATATAATCATACCATTTATTACAAAAATAATATTACAAGGAAAAGAAATAGCTTTTGTGCCACTTGGGAAAACCAGTCTAACCAGCAGCAGAATGGAGTCCATAGAACTAAAATTGATAATTCAAAGAAATGTGCTTTTGCAGGTAATAAGACTGTTATGCTGGTTGACTTTGGATCGACTTCTTGCGCCAAAGACACCAGCGACTGAGCGAGGTCCTCTTTCTAGACCGGAAGTAGAACACTTACAAAGGAACAGGGCATAAAAAACTCGGCAGGGCACTTTAACACGTCTATTGCCTTAGATCAATTTCCTTTCAATATACATACAGAGGTTCAATGGATATGATTGGAATAAAATGACAAGGGACTTAATATTACTATAACATGTCATGGGCACAGTCTTTACACCTGAGTTAGCGTGGGGGTGAATAGCACAGAGTTGTGGTGAAGTTCGCTTATACAGTTTACTTCACTGGACTATTGTCTGTAAGTTAGTCCCCGAGTCGCACACTTAGGGTATCGCTCTGTTTCTAGAGAACTTAGTACTCTAATAACACAGTACATAGCATGATCTTTACATCTGAGTCAATATAGGGCAAATAACACAGAGCTGTGGCAGCACTGGTTTACATACTCTATGTCACTGGACTGTTGGTAGTGAGTTAGCCTTGGAGTCACACTCTAGGTATCACTCTGTTTCTAGGTAACTTAGTTATAGGCACAATACTCAGGGTTGACCAGAGTAGCGACCCTTGTGGGTTTTATTTCTGTCTCACTGCCCTGTATCACTGGAGATCACTGTCACTACTAAGTCTTTTCACATGACACTGGGAGTTAGGGCGTCTTCACTGTATCATTTGGCCTAGGTTTACCCAAGGTGGCGCCCAGGAGTAGGAGAGAGGCTTTCCGGAGAGTCCTCCTGCAGGAGGCACTGGATCACTCTCGAGGGCGTCGTGACCCGGGCACGTGTCTGGTCTGGGGTGCAGGGAGGCCCTTCCTTGTTAGGGCCTCGACCTGGTAGGTGGCCCTCGGGACTAGGGCCGAACAGGGCCAGGAGTCGGGCCTGCCGCCTCTCACTCCGGGCGGAGGGCCGACGGTGAGTGGGGCTGGAGCAGTCCCGCCTTTGGGTCCGCGAGCTGGCCCTGGGAGACTTGGAACTGTGGCCGCCCTTAGGTTGGGGCACTGTCAGGGGTTGGCTGCGGCACCTCGCCTGCAGGGCGTCCATCAGGAACCGGCGTCGTCCAGGGGCCGGGTGCAGGGTGCAGACCTCGCCTTCAGCAACAGGACCTCGCCACCACTCGTGGAATGGCAGCACCTCTGGGGAACCACATCTGGTGGGAGAGAGAGATGGGTGTCCCATGCAGCCCGGACGTGAAGGGCGGGCCTCGCAAGGGACCTTCCCCTCTGGGGAAACTCTGAGAGCTGTGGATGAAGGGCGTACGATGGGCATCCCTTCCCCGACGCAGACGATGGCCGTCGTCGTGGCTCCATAGCCCTGTGGGGTAGCAGCAGTAGGACGTACAATGGCCGTTTCTTCTCTGGTATGGATGATAGCCTTTACCGCGGCACTGCTCCAGAAGGAGGAAGAGGCAGATGAGGGACATACGATGGCCATTACCTCCCCGGTACGGACGATGGCCGTTACTGTGGCTCTGCCTGCACTACAGGAAGTAGCTGAGGGATGTACGGTGGCTGTTCCCTCCCCAGTACGGACGATGGCCGTTACTGCGGTGCTGCTCCTGAAGGAGGAGGAGGAGGTGGACGAGGGATGACGATGGCCGTTCCCTCCCCAGTACGGACGATGGCCGTTACTGCGGTGCTGCTCCTGAAGGAGGAGGAGGAGGTGGACGAGGGATGACGATGGCCGTTCCCTTCCCAGTACGGACAATGGCCATTACCGCGGCTCCATCTCTCCTGCCTTCTTCTGTCAGTGAGCGCTCAATAGCTAACTCACTGACTCCAGGGCTACTCCTGTAGGAGGAGGAAGTGGGTGAGGGACGTACGATGGCCGTTCCCTCCCCAACGCGGACAATGGCCATCGTCGCTGTCCCACTCCTCCTTCCTGTGCCAGTCGGCGAGCACTCAATAGCTAACTCACCGAGGCGGTCACCAGATGTGGCTACAGCAGAAGGATGTATGATGGCCGTTCCTTCCCCGGTACGGACGATGGCCGTTACCGCAGCGCTGCAGGGGGAAACAGCTGAGGTACATATGATGGCCGTTCCCTCCCTGGTATGGATGATGGCCGTTACCGCGGCGCTGCCTGGGACTGTATTTGGTGCAGTCCCACCCCAATCCTGCCAAGGGCTGGTCTGGTTGAGAAGTAGTGCCGCATTCCTGCGACATCATGGTTGGTTAGGTTGAGGGGAAGAGGGACACAAGGCTGAGGCGCCCTAGCACCCGTCTTGTTCTGGGCCGGTCCCGCACTCACTTGGCCTGCCGTGGTGTCCTCCTGGGGTAGGGGTAGGGCTGTGGCTCCATAGCGGTGTGGGGGGGTCCGGCGGCAAGGGCAGGTATATTAAAGATCATAAAAAGAGTATTTGCAGTGATCATTAAATTAGCCCTTAAGATCGTCATCTGTCAAATTGTGGAACAACTATACGTGATTAGCTATGTGTGCTACAAACTTTACTGGCATGCTGGCTTATAGTATACCGTATTGTATCGTATCAAATCATTTCTCCTGGTATCACCCATCCCTACTGCTAACTGACACAGTGACGCCTCGCCCGCTGCCGCCGCTGGCCAGGAATCCTGTTCAACCTTGATATTCATGAGTCGTGCTGTAGCCTGTATTAACCGACAGCAACCACCACGTGGGAGATTGCGGACAGGACTGTGATTGCAGACACAATGCAGTACCGCAAGTTTTGGACGAGTTTGTTGCAATCGCAATCCTGCAACTGATATGCTGTCTGCTATTGTGGAAATTGCGGATTGCGGATGTGTTTGCGAAGGTGCTCAGCCCTGCATTACATACACTATTTACGCATCACCATCAGTTACCTGTACTTCATCACTTGGATGATCTCCAACTTCGACTGGAAGTCGTGAGTTAGCACAATATCTTTGGCTGGGTGGCATGACCCAGATTTGCATCAGATGACTACTTTCACATACCATCAGTGGCTGATTTGGATAGATAGTCCACTCTGATGTTAGGTAGGTGGATGCATGGAGTATTTGTAGTATGGGAATGCAACCTGGCGATCTTCTCACCTACCTTTCAGACTCCTGGTCATCCTCCTTTCGGGACTTTGGCGAAAGCTTTGCCATTGCACTTGACATCTCAAAGGCTTTCGATCGAGTCTGGCATAAATCTTTAATTTCCAAACTGCCCTCCTACGGTTTCTATCCTTCTATCTGTGCCTTCATCGTTAGTTTCCTTTCTGGTCGTTCTATAGCCGCTGTTGTAGACAGCCATCGTTCTTCTCCTAGATCTATCAACAGTGGTGTTCCTCAGGGCTCTGTCCTATCACCAACTCTCTTCCTTTTATTCATCAATGATCTTCTAAGCTGTACATCTAACCCTATCCACTCATACGCTGATGACTCCACCCTTCACCTTTCCATTCGGTTCCCGCAACGCCCATCTCAACAGTTACTTCAACAAACAAGGGATGAGGCTATGGCACACCTAATGTCTGACTTGGCTCGTATCTTTGACTGGGGTAAAAATAATATGGTTGTCTTTAATGCATCTAAGACTCAGTTCTTACACCTATCAACCCGACAAAATCTTCCACAGGTATACCCACTAATGTTTAATAATATTCAGCTTAATCCTGCATCATCCTTGAACATGCTTGGGGTTTCATTTACTCGGGACTTATCTTGGAAAAATCATATTACATCTCTTGTAAAATCTGCTTCCAAGAGATTGGGTGTGCTAAGCCGACTCCGCTCTTTCTTTACCCCTGCACAATTGTTGACTCTATACAGGGGTTTTATCCGCCCCTGTGTGGAGTACAACTCTCATGTGTGGGGAGGCTCCCCACATACAGCTCTTCTCAATAGAGTGGAGTCAAAGGCTTTTCGTCTCATTAACTCTCCTCCTCTTACTGACTCCCTTCAACCTCTGTCTCTTCGCCGCTCTGTTGCATCTTTATCTCTTTTCTATCGCTACTTTAATGGTCACTGCTCCTCTGAACTGTCTGCTTGCATTCCTCCACCTCTATGACGGGCGCGTAGCACCCGTCTGGCAGCAAACTCTCATCCCTTTTCTGTCCAACTCTCTAATGCAAGAGTTAACCGTTACTCCCAGCCTTTCATTTATGCGACAGGTCAGCTCTGGAACTGTCTCCCTCTGTCTGTATTTCCTGCTGCCTATGATCTCCAGTCTTTCAAACGCAGTGTGTCCAGGCATCTCAAAATGATCGGATCTTGAATTTGGCTCTCTATTGTATTTTGTTTTTCTCTTGGAGGGAACTGTTACTGCGGGCTCATGGCCTTTGGTTCCTTCTTCCTCGCTTAAAAAAAAAAAAAATGTAATGTGGCCACAGTCGAAACTATGATGATTGGAAGCTGTGGGGGTGTGCAAATTTTACTTTTCAGATTCACTTTTGTTATTTTTTTACATTATATTGGTAAAAGGCATGGGAGGGGAGAAGGGGTGTCAATCATCCCTTTTTCTGTCGCACATTAAGGGCAGACTCAAACACTTTCGTGTAAATGTGAGAAAAACTGTGTCCGTATATAGAGAGACTTTACAATATAGGGTACTATAAGTATGTCTGTATATATATGGACTTGGCAGTTTTGACACCATTGGTTTGTCCGTATATATATACTGACATGGCATGGAACTGGTTGTCAGTTAACATTTCTTAGCATTCATTTAAATTAATCGAACCTGGCCTAACTTAACTAATCTAGCTTAACCTAACCTAAGCCTAGCCTACATTATCCAAGCTTAACTTAACTGCAGCCTAAGCTATCATAGCCTAAATTGATCCATCTGAATTCACAATCATTTCACGAATTGACCAAGGATTTCACGAAATCACTGGATACAGAAATATATATATATATATATATATATATATATATATATATATATATATATCATCATCAGCCGTTTGAGTATCCACTGCAGGACCGCCCTCTCCCAGCAGAAGTCGGGACGATACAGCCAATGTATCTCTACCAAGTGGCTTAGGCTGTCTGGTAGAGATAGTATGTAGGGTGAGAAGTGCTTGTAAGTGTAATTGTCGTGTTGGAGTGGCTTTGGATGTGTGTGTAGTCTGTGAACTAAGTGTAATTGGCCTGCGCAAGCTGACTGGGTGCAAGCATACTTTACAGTAAGCAGCACTGGTTCAACCACAGCACCCTTGTGTCCGCCAATGCAGTACGTGGCCGGGTGAACACTCCCAAAGTTTCATACCATGGCGGGGCGCGAACCCTGGTTCACCCATGCACGAAATGTACATGCTACAACTGTACCACAGAGGCTCCGTGTATATATATATATATATATATATATATATATATATATATATATATATATATATATATATTTACGGAACAGAGAGATAATGAACACTTCAAGTGAGAATACTAAAAATCACTACTGTCCCGTAAAGTTCCAGGTTCAAAACAAAAGAGTTAGGTAAAATTACAAGTTAAAGTTTAATGCTCAAACTAACAACTAAACATTCAGGACTCATAAGGATAATGTAATGGCAAAAAACAGGTTAAATATATAATTAACTGCAATAGCCTCTATTAACACGAAATTGGCAAAAGTAAATTAATCTAAGTCGGCCCAGATAAAATGAGAAAACCGGATAATGCTCAGTTAATGCAAGATATATTATTACAGATACAAAATATTATTACTACTGGCTGACAGTAAAAACTTTACATTAATCACAAATACCTTACCAGGCCTACGAATTAACACCTTATGCTATACAGTACAAGAACAAAATGTAATAATCACTTATACACAAATTACACAGCAGCCAGATGGTTGGAGACTTCCTGAGCACTCACAAAAAATAATAACAACTGTACAGGGGAGGACAGAGATGTGAAGAAAATGAGGAGCAGATCTAAGTGGCAATTAATGTAGAGACTGAGCTTATTATATAGGGGCCGGCAGAGCTTGATACAATTTGTAAGAAGGACGCGCAAATGAAGCCATAGGGGACAAAGAGTTGACACTCCTGCTCTGAACAACAGAAAGAACGACTTACTCTACTATAAGGGGGAGAAGGAGGGAGTGAGGTAAAACACGCAAGCCTGGTCACTATGGAAGCCACGAGGCGAATCGTGATCAAACATGCAGCACATTGTACGTTAGAATTATACAAAGGATGATGATATCCTAGACTATGCAACACTTCCCCACAAAAAAAAAAAAAAATTTTCAAAAGGAAATTTCTTATTACTCTAAAACAATCTGTCTAAAGTCTAGATAAGCAGTCTGCAATAACATTTTCTTTCCCCTTGACATGTTGTATGTCTAATGAATACTCCGAAGAAGTAGACTCCATCTTGTCAATCTCTGATTTTTATCTTTAAACTTACTAAGGAATTTCAGTGGGTTATGATCGGTATAAATGACTATGGGGTCAAAACCAGAACACAAATAAAATGAAAAATGCTGTAAACCCAAAATCAAGGCCAAAAGCTCTTTCTCAATAGTTGAGTAGTTCTTTTGAGGTGGAGTGAACTTCTTACTGTAATAAGATACAGGGTGTTCAATACCCTGATCATCCTCTTGCAGTAAAACAGCCCCAGCTCCTGTATCACTTGCGTCAACAGCCATCTTAAAAGGTTTAGCAAAATTTGGAGTAGCGAGCACTGGCTGACTTAATAGGATAGCTTTAAGTTTACTGAAAGAGGATTCACAGTTATCAGTCCAGACAAGTTTAACTCCCTTTTTCTGTAGGTCTGTAAGTGGTGATACAAGAATTGAAAAGTTAAGAACAAATCTCCTGTAATAACCTACCATTCCCAAAAATCTTTGTAGCTCTTTCCTACTTTTAGGTCTGGGAAGATCACTTATAACCTGAACCATAGCTCCTGGTGGTGCAACGTGTCCATCACCAATTACCTACCCAAGGTATTGAACTTTAGCTTGACCAAACTCACACTTTGATAAATTAGCTACAAGATTAGCCTGAACCAAATGCTCAAGAAATTTACTGACATGGCATAGGTGATCTTTCCAGTTGTCACTGAAGATTAATACATCATCAATATAAACAACACACCCTGCCAAACCCTCTGTTACAACATTCATGAGCTTCTGAAAAGTGGCTGGTGCATTCTTCATACCATATGGCATTACAGAACATGCAAAAGTCTTTCCTAGTGTTACAAAACATGAGATCTCCCTAGCACGTTCAGTCATAGGTACTTGCCAGTATCCCTTTAACAAATCAAACTTATTTATGTACCTAGCCTTTCTGATCTTGTCTATGCAATCTTCCACGCGATGGAGAGGGTAAGTGTCTGTTTTGGTTATCTGATTAACACGTCTGTAGTCGATGCAAAGCCGCTGTGACCCACCTGGCTTAGGGACAAGAGTGACAGGAGAACTCCACTCGCTCTTACAGGGCTCAATCATCTTGTGGTCCAACAGGTAGCCAAGCTCCTTCTGGATGAGAGGAACTTTCACTGGGTTTACACGGTAAAGAGGCAGTTTAATTGGCTTTGCGTCTCCAACATCGACATCATGCATCAACACAGTGGTTCTTCCTAGAGTGGCATGGAACACTTGCGGGTACTCCTGCAGTAATCCCGAAAACTCCTGCCTTTCCTCGGGAGCTAGATGAGAAAGCTTAGTCTAGAGATCATTCATGATATCAGGATTCTTCCCCAAACTATCACTCTGGCTCATGCTGCATGGGAGAACTTCACTTGCAGACTTGGGTGGAACAGCTACAGTGCAGACTGGGTTATTTTCGTCCCGCCTGTGATATAACTTTAACATGTTGATGTGACAAAGTTGCTTGTTCTTTCTACGATCTGGTGTGGCGATGACATAGTTGACATCACTGAGTTTCTTCTCCACAAAATAAGGACCATTAAACTTGGCTTGAAGAGGTTGCCCATGGACCGGTAGCAGAATCAAAACATGATCTCCTGACTGAAAGTGGCGTAACCTGGACTTCTTATCATACCAAGTCTTCATCTTCTCCTGAGCAGCTCCTAAATTCTCTCTCGCCAGCTGTAAAGCAGTGGACAGCCGTTGTTTGAACTTCATCACATACTCCAGCAGGTTGACGTCATCTTCCTCCGACAGCCAGCATTCCTTAAGTAGCTTAAGGGGTCCTCTTACTTCATGGCCAAACAGTAGTTCAAAGGGTGAGAAGCCCAGTGATTCATTTGGAGATTCTCTTGCGGCAAATACAACGAATGGAAGACCTTTATCCCAGTCTTTCTGATGTTCCAAACAGTATTTCTTGAGCATCGATTTGAGGGTTTGATGATATCTCTCCAACGCTCCATGGATCTGGGGATGGTAAGCTGAAGACGTGATCTGGGTGATGCCCAACTCTGTCAGAGACTGCTTGAAAACATTTGACATGAAATTACTTCCCCGGTCTGACTGTACCTCCTTGGGCAGACCAAACTTTGTGAAGAACCCTAGCATTTCCTTAACCACGTTCTTTGCTGAGATATTTCTAAGTGGAATGGCTTCAGGATAACGAGTAGCCATATCAATCAGGGTCAACACATAAGAAAATCCTGAAGAAGTCTTAGGAAGAGGGCCCACAATATCCAGCAACACATGGGTGAATGGCGCCTCAAAAGGAGGAATGGGAACTAGAGGTGCAACCTTATCGGTCTGATTACACTTCCCCACAGCTTGACAGGTGTGACAAGACTTACAATACCAGGAAACATCTCTGAAGATACCTGGCCAGTAGAAGTGTTTCAAAATGCGTGCCACAGTCTTCCTCACTCCAAGGTGTCCTGCCAAACTGGAATCATGAGCCACTCTAATGATATCCTGCCTACAAACACGAGGGATGACAACTTGATGTACAACCTCCCATTCACAGTCGGCTGATGCTGTTGGGGGTCTCCACTTCCTTATAAGTACTCCTGACTTTATATAATAACAAGTAGAAGCACCAGCTGACTCTTCCTCACTGCAAGCAGAGTTAGCTAGACCTTTCAACTCAGGGTTAGCAACCTGCAACTCAACCAACTCTTGAGACAAATTATCAACACTACGGGGTACTGCCTCATCTGGTGAGTGGTCCAAATTAGCAAGAAAAGTGTCAGCTAGGATAACATCATCATCATCATTATCCTCTAAATCACCAGTAACTTTAGACTTAGCCCTAGTGACAGCACATGCAGAGAACACATCAGGGACATCACAATCCTGGGCCGCAGTCACTGGTTCACTAGACAACTGAGGAGCTGGACACACTTGACTTCCACCAATATCATTTCCAAGTAAGAAAGTTACACCTGACATTGGGAGTGTCTCAACCAACCCAACCATAACGGAACCATTAACAAAACCAGACTCTAAATTCACTCTGCACAGAGGGACAGAGAAGTAATTATTCCCTACACCTTGTAAGATTACAGTTTCATCAGAGGAATTAACATTAGAGCCTAGAACACTGGTCAGCATAAGGGATTGGCAAGCACCTGTATCACGATATATTTTAACTGATTTCCTGTCATTACTGTCCAGAGGACTGACAAAACCATCAGACAGGAAATTAGCACATGAACTCTTGAGAGTGTCACCCACGTTACTGCTCAAAAGAGGAGCTCCATCATGAGAATTTAATTTACCCCTCAAAGCAGGTTCAGTTAACTCGGTTAAAGAATTCTGGGAACTCACAAGGTTGGACACTAGACCAATTGACTGAATATTTAAAGACTCCTTTTTGTTCACATCATGCTGTCTCCTGAAACATTTCTCCGTAGTATGAACAAGCTTACTACAATAAGTACATTTACTATTCTGAAATCTAGAGGTGGAGCTGGTATTTACTTCCTGAGAAATATCATCTTTATTCTCTTTCCTGTTACCTGTACTCTGAGTAGAGGCAACGTACTTACTCCCAGCTTTCCTTTTTTCTTTAGAATATCTCTTGTGAGTGAGAACATATTCATCAGCTAAAACTGCAGCATCACACAAATTATCTATTCTTTTCTCATCAAGATATAGGCTTACATCTTTATTAATACACCTTTTGAAGTCCTCCAGCAAAATCATTTGCTTAAATTTACCAAAATCAGAATCCACATTCTTAGAATTTAACCACTGCTCTAACAGATCTTCTTTGATTTTTGCATACTCAACATGGGATTGCTTATCTTGCTTATAAATTGTCCTAAATTTTACTCTATAGGCTTCAGGAACAAGCTCATAGGCCTTAAGAATCAAGCTCTTAACTACATCATAATTATCAGATTGATCCTGAGGCAAAGATGCATAAGTTACTTGAGCTTTACCGGTGAGAACAGTTTGAAGGAGTACTGGCCAATACTTTTTGGGCCAATTAAAACCTCTCAAACAACTGAAAATACTTTATTAAATCAGATTCATTAAAGGAGGGACAAGTTTAACATTTTTAGCCACATCAAAATCATCAGAGCTAGATGATCCAGTTCCACTTTGTTTCATGCGATACTCATGGTCTGCCTGAATCCTAGCAATTTCGATTTGTGCCTGTGCCTCCTGAATACGAGCCTGAGATTCAGCATCCTTAGCACGGGCCTCCTGCAGGGCTAGCTGTAACTTAGCTATTTCAATCTGCGTTTGCTCATCTGGAGGAGTTACATTAAACAAGCTTTTATTAATCATGTCAACAATTTGATCGTTAGAATGATGAGAGCGAACAGCAATTCCCAATTGTTGAGCAACAAGCTCAAGTTCATTCTTTGTTCTGTTTTCTACATCACACACTGTTTGCACATTTGACAAAAAATCTTTGGCTTCATCAAGCGTAGTAATAGTAGACATCATGAATAAATCACAGTCACAAAATATCAAGGAATATCCTTATGATAATATCCTGAATATCCTGATAAGAGGTCGCCAAATTTATCTTACGGAACAGAGAGAGAGATAATGAACACTTCAAGTGAGAATACTAAAAATCACTACTGTCCCGCAAAGTTCCAGGTTAAAAACAAGAGTTAGGTAAAATTACAAGTTAAAGTTTAATGCTCAAACTAACAACTAAACATTCAGGACTCATAAGGATAATGTAATGGCAAAAAACAGGTTAAATATATGGTTAACTGCAATAGCCTATATTAACACAAAATTAGCAAGAGTAAATTTAAGTCAGCCCTGATAAAATGAGAAAACCGGATAATGCTCAGTTAATGCAAGATATATTATTACAGATACAAAATATTATACTGGCTGACAGTAAAAACTTTACATTAATCACAAATACCTTACCAGGCCTACGAATTAACACCTTATGCTATACAGTACAAGAAAAAAAATGTAATAACACTTATACTCAAATTACACAGCAGCTAGATGGTTGGAGACTTCCTGAGCACTCACAAAAAATAATAACAACTGTACAGGGGAGGACAGAGATGTGAAGAAAATGAGGAGCAGATCTAAGTGGCAATTAATGTAGAGACTGAGCTTATTATATAGGGGCCGGCAAAGCTTGATACAACTTGTAAGAAGGACGCGCAAATGAAGCCATAGGGGACAAAGAGTTGACACTCCTGCTCTGAACAACAGAAAGAACGACTTACTCTACTATAAGGGGGAGAAGGGGGGAGTGAGGTAAAACACGCTAGCCTGGTCACCATGGAAGCCACGAGGCGAATCGTGATCAAACATGCAGCACATTGTACGTTAGAATTATACAAAGGATGATGAAATCATAGGCAATGTAACAATATATATATATATATATATATATATATATATATATATATATATATGTAGCAACCGTGGCTCAGTGGGTTGGAGCGCTCCGCTCTGACCGAAGGGTCGGATGATCAAAACCCTCCAAGGGTCATTGCTAGACATGAGGAATGGCATCCGGTCATAAAATGCTACACGCTCCAGTCCAAAAGTCCTCTACCCAGGGGCAACGCCTTAGCCTTTTGGGGATACCTGGCGTAAAACCAAATTATTTATTATATATATATATATAGATAGATAGATAGATAGATAAGGAAATATGCAGGGAAAATGTGGCAAAGACTGGCTTAGTCAAGGAATTCGTGGAGAAGGGGGGAGGCCTTTGCTCAGCAGTGGACTTGTAGTAGTAGTAGTAGTTGTTCCCTGTTCAATCTGGCCGAACAGCCCCGAGTCATTTAGGAAGGCCATGGCTGAGACCACGCTTTCTCACAGAGCTCTCAAAGACTGTATGTTGTTCTGTTGGCATAGGTGGTTGTGTGCAATGCAGTCTTCTATAATGTGCTTAATAGTATGGGGTGCTGTGTTGCATCCTGGACAGGCATATGTGACGGAGTCATCCAGCCTCTTCTTGTAGCTTAAGAGGGCTGGATGCTGCCCACATCTCAGCCTGGCCAGGTGGACCCTGTCCTTATGAGGAAGATAGGATTCAAAAGGGTGGATGTCAGGAGGCCGTGCATGCAGCTGTGTGTTGTCTTTTAGTGACTGAATGGAGCGGCGAGTGATCTGAGTGTGGATATGCTTCTGGAAGCTAGTCTGAGGTGGGCGAGGGGGGAGAGATGACAGTATTTGTGTATGATATCGTGTGCTGGGTGTTGTTTTGACGTTCCTTGGTGTGGGTGGATGTGCTGCCATGTACTGTAGTGGATGTTGTTGGTTTGTGTAGCAAGAAACTGGGTGCCTTTTATGTCTAAGAGATCCTTGACTTTGAGGACTTTGGTTCCTTGATGTAGGTGGTCTGTGGGTGCAGTAGCTGTGCAGCCTGTGATTATTTTTAGGGCCTTGTTCTGTATGGTCTGTAGAGTGTTGTAGTGTGTTTTGGTAAGGTTAGAAGCCCAGGCAGGGCTTGCATAATTCATCACTGAACGTATGTATTGTTTGTATACTGTGGTGGTGGTTTCTTTGCTGTGTCCGAATGTTATATGGGCAAGTGACCTCAAAGCATTGAATCTTGGTGTTATTTTATTTTTAATGTTTGTGATGTGTTGTTTAAATGACATTGATGTATAATATGTTACACCAAGGATTTTGTGTGTGTGTGTGTGTGGTAGGGGAGTGTTGTTTATGATGAGGTGTGGGATGTGACTGTGTTGTGCTGTCCAGTTTGTGAGAAGAGTCACTGTAGATTTGGCTGGAGCTATTTTGAGCCTGTTTGTGGTGAACCATTCGTGTAGTGTGTTGAGGTACCGTTGAATGGTGTATGCTGCTGTGTTTGCGTTTTGGTGCGTGCATGTAAGTGTTATATCATCTGCATAGGAAGCTATGTGTATCTGTGGTGTGTGGGGTGTGGGTACGTTGTGCATGTATAGGTTGAAGAGTGTAGGGGACAAAACAGATTCTTGGGGGACGCCGTTTGTGAAATTTCTGATGTTAGAAGACTGACCGGCAAATGTTACGTGTGCACATCTGCCTGGTAAGTAGTTTGCCAGCCATCTTTTTGTGTTATTGTGCATGTTTGTGTTGAGTACTGTGTTTGTGAGGTTGTGGCGGGGGATGGCATCAAAAGCTTTGCTAATGTCTAGTGTGATTAGGAGTGTTCTGTGTGGTGGCCTAGTTGAATTCATGCCATCAAAAACTCTCTGTGTATGGTCTGTAAGAAGGGTGTTTGTGAAGTGTAGTGGCCTAAAATCATGTTGTGACTGCGCTAGGGGAAAGTGAGGTGTGACTAGTTGTAGTACCAGTCGTTCAGTGACTTTAGAGGGGGTGCAGAGGAGTGTGATGGGGCGATATGAGGAGGGTAACGTGGGGTCTTTGTTGGGCTTAGGGATAGTGATGATATAGCCATGCTTCCAGATGTTGGGTATTATGTTGTGTGAGTAGCTGTAGTTTAATATGTTGGTGAGTGCTTGTATGCCTTGTGGTCCTAGGTGTTAAAGGTGAATGTTGCTTATGTTGTCTGGTTCACAGGCAGATGAGTGCTTAAGGTTGTTAATGATGTGCTTCGTTTGGTTGAAGTGAAAGGTGCGTAGTCTGGGTCTGTGGGGAACTATCTCTTACGTCGGATGATACGCATGTTTGAGGGTATGGTGTCTGTTGTGATGGCAGCGTGTGATTGTGTGGTGTTGCTGTTGGAAAGTGTGATGCTGTTTAGTGTTTTGTTGAGTTTGCTGATGTTTGTTTTGTGGTCAAGTGTTTGAAGGTAAATTTTCCAGTTTAGTGTTTGCTGTCCTGATATTTATTGTTTATTTGAGTGTTGAGTTCTTGTATTTGTTGTACGGTGTCTTGTGAATGGGATGTTGGGGAGTGTCGCAGTGTGTCCCGTTGTCTGATGAGGCCTTGAATTTCTGGTGTGAAGTTGGGGTTGTGTCTCTTTCTGTTGCCTCTAGGGATGTCTTTTGTTTGCATTTTGTTTAATTGTATTGAAAGTGTGCACAGTGATGTTGATGTTTGTGATGGGTGTACTGTTTATTGATTCGAAATCTTGTTCTGTTTCAGTTACAAAGGCCTCCCAGTTGGCTCTCTTATAATTAGTGTATGTGTGTAAATGGCCAGCTGGGGTGATTCTGGTTTTGGTAGTGATGATGATTGGGAGGTGATCAGAACCTGGGGTTTTGACCACTCTCCATGATGTAATGGGGGCGAGGTTTGGGGAGCAGAAGGTGATGTCTGGAGATGATGGAAGGAAGAGGGCTTGGTGTGGGATAAGGGTATGTTGGTCTAGATTGTTCAGTATGAAAAGATGATATGTCTGGGATTGTAGTACCAGGCCTCTGTCTGTGTCAGGGTTGTTGACATGCCAGGCCGACGACTTGGCATTGAAGTCACCGTTCAAGATGATGTTGGGTATGTTAGTAACGTGGTGTATCTGTGGAGAGTAATTGTGTGGTACTGTGATGGACGATTGGGGGTGAATGTGTGTCAGCGATTGTTATGTATTTGTTACCAGTGCTTATTTTAATTGATTGTATTTCTGTTGTGGTGTCATGTAGGGGGAGAAGTGTCTTTGTGTGTGCACTGGTATCTGCAAAGTTGATGGATTTGTGTACCAGGGTGATGAGTCCATCGCCGCCGCCATCGGCCCAGTCTTGTCAAATGGTGGTGAAGTTATGAAATGTCGGTGTTTTCTGTGCTCTGTGTAGTTTTGTTTCTTGTAAGATGGCAATGTGTTTGTTCTGTTGTTTGATGAATTGTGTGAGTTCTTGTTTTTTGGTGTTTATGCCATCAATGTTTAACTGAAGGATGTTTATGTTGTGTGTTCGATGTGTGTTGGCTGCTGCAGCATGGGGGGGAGGTGGTGTGGGTGGTGGGGAAGGGGTAGGAGGAGGTTGTGATGGAGGTAAGGGTTGAGGTGGATTAGGATGGGTTGGAATGGGAAGAGTTGGGGGACTGGATGGTATGGGAAGGATCGGCGGGTTTGGGTGTGGAGGTGTGAAGGAAGTAGGAGTAGGATTGGAAGGGGGTTTGGTGGGTGGGGGGAAGGAGCATAAGGAGCAGGTCCAGGTGTTGGTGTAATGTTTTCTGGATGCAAGTGTTGTGCAGGTGTAATGGGTCCAGTTCTTGCAGGAATTGCACTGAACTGAACCCTTTGTGTGTCGGCTTGACGTGATAGGTTTTGAGCATGTTGGACATATGTATTTGTTGGTGGGTCCTGGATTGCTCTCAATGTCCCCGGCTAGAAGAAGTCGTCGAGAAATGACAGCCAGGGAGTCATTTCTCGGTATAGAAAAAACGGTGTTGTTGGGTGTGTTGTGTTGGGAGATGTGGTACTTGCCCAGGCTACTGAAGCCACTCCCAGGTACTCGAGCCCCGTGAGGGGCCGGGGGGGTTTGCGGTGGTTTGGCCCACATGCTGTCCTCCTCTTCTCTTCGACAGCCTCTCGGGGGTAGACCCACGACGAAGACGCCACTGCACCAGGTCCGCAGTGGACTTGTAATTGTTGCTGCTGCTGCTGCTGATGATGATGATGATATATATACAGTATATATATATGTATATGTACCCTGTCAAATGCTCCACAACTTTCAACTAGCATTGACGCAGGGGCGTACCTAGAGATTTGGGGGCCTGGGGGGCTAGGTTCTTTGCGAGGGGGCCCCCTTCATTCTCAAAACTTATCTAATATCTCAGCCGGGATTGTTGGGATGATAAATATATATATATTTTTAAATATTAATAAAGAAGCTTATAAATTTTTAAGGCTTTTTGGGGCCCCCTCAATCGGGGGCCCAGGGGGTAGTTTCGAACAGCCCCCCCCCCCGCCCCCCTCAGGTACGCCACTGCTATGATTGACGAAATGTTTATAAATCTGTGAGAAAGCAGCGTCAATTTTTGGTAACAAACCACAGACAACTAACTTCCTACGATGTTCGTTGAACTTCCCAATACAGTCTATATACTTCCTAAGAATCTGCTCTGACCTGCCTGAAGTTATGCTATTAGTCCCTACCACAGTAAAAAAAAAAAAAAAAAAAAGACCAAGCCCTTTGATTTGTAGCTAACTAATTTATCAACTCTCTGGGTCATGTCCAATATCCTACACCCAGGAAAGCAAAACGCTTCCTCATAGAACCTTTAGCACAAAACTCCTCCTGATGCCTAATCAATGAATCTCAGACAAGGCTCACCCTGCACTTCATCCTCAAGTAACTGATACCTATTCCTAAATGATACATTCCTGTCAATGTTACTTACATTACCTTTGCACTCTCCCTTAACCCCTAAAACGCGGCCATGGACAGCCGACCCCCCCCAGGGTGGCGGGGTTGGATCGTGGTCTGAGTACCTGTAGGAAAATATTAGCCAAAAATCAGAGATTAACCCTAGAACATTATACTTGGAATGGCAGATAGTACTTACATTCAGCTTTCTCCAGAGACAGGTGTTGAGCCTTCATGGACTACCCAAGGACTTGTGGAGACTTGCAAAGTTGGGTAACAAAATCTTCACTTTCACACCTCCAGCAACCCAGTTTCCCCTCTACCACAGCCTCATTCTGTCACAGTAAACTTTATACTACAACGTACAGGTAGTTTGGAGTCCGTATTTGTATAATAAGCACTGAAAATAAGGCTAAAATCAACGGAGCATATGGCCGACATGCAGCACGCGTGGCGGCGGTCTTCCCGTCACTCAACAAACATTTCCATTTTCACAGCTAAAAACACGTATACTACATTATTTTCAATCATAGTACTTCCCAAAAGACCACCGCGGCGCGCTTTTATTCTGCCTTACGCCCGTCACTTTATTCTCGTTCCTGTTGGCCACTCACACTGACTCAGAAGAGCTAGAACTCACCATAATGTAACTTTGAAAGCCTGCAGTAAACTGATACTTAACAGGGGCAAACCGTGCAAAAAAAAGCTAGTGTGACAACTGGGGAAACAAGCGTTTCCTATTAGCATAAACTGCTTGTGAGAGGAGAGTGCAGATTTACAGTTCTGAGCAGTCAGAGTGCTGCCATGTATCACAGCCAGGCTGGCTGGGCCGTGGTGGGGGAGGGAGGTGGGAAAAACGCGATACTTGGCAACAACGGAGGTCAGTAGTACAAAGGTAAAGTTTGCTAATTGTAGCTAAAGTGGTGGTACTGATAGACAATACCAGCTGGAACATCCTTGCCCGTGTTTATTCAAAATTAACTCAAATCGCAAATGCGACGCTCCGCAGTTATGTCCCTTTTCGGCGAGCATCGCAAACGCGACGCCCCGCATTTTAGGGGTTAATAGCATCAGTTATTGATTGTCAGGAGTGGAGTCACTTTCTCTAGAGGCTAACAGTATTAAGAAACAGCATGCGTGAGTATTAGTCTCTGCTGTGTACTGTTGAGAAAGTTTATAAATTATCATCTTTAGAGAATCGGCGAAGTAAGCCGACATAAAGTAAAACTTACTGCTTGATTTCACAAGTCAATTCCTTGTTCATATTTTCAAGTAAAACATATAACCATTCATAATTTTTAAAACCACAAAACCCCGTGACAAGGAGTCCTGTAAAAGGATAAGAATGTGGAGGGGTGTAAAAGGGTAATTGTGGATGGGTTGGAAATGGGTAAAGCTGAAGAGGTGAAGAGTGGAATGACATGTATGTGGGTGGCTGTGTGGTGGGGAGGGGAAATGGAATAGATGGGATGGGGGAGACTGTGATACTATAAAACTGGGGGGACTGCTGTAATTTCCACACAAGGATGATATACAGTATTCCTTATATCCAGAGGAAAATATTGCCCATGTATGTAAATTGTATTAATAGCTAAGACACACTTTAAAATTCCGTTCTTTAAAATGTAAACTGTTATCCATTCATTGGTCAGTGAAGGTAACAACAACAACAACAAAAAGGATTTATTCTGCAAAGTTAGTTTGGATCCATTATTGTATATTGCGAAAGCCGGGTTTTACATGATTGGCAATAATTCACGACACTGCTCACGGAAACTTCAATGACCGATAGTGTGATTTTTGTTGACTGGAGGAGTGAGAGGTAGTATGTCTCTTTATCTGCTCCCTCCCCTCCCCCCCTCCCTCCCTCCCTCTCTCTCTCTCTCTCTCTCTCTCTCTCTCTCTCTCTCTCTTATTGTCCTCACATCCCTGTTTCCTTCTGAGCCAGTAAATCTTATGTTTTTTTTTTTTTGTTTTTTTTTCCGTTCTACATGTCTTCGTCCATCTTTATCTCCCTTTGTCTCCTGCTTTCATGCATCTCAACTAAAGACGTATATCACTACCCTTTCAGTATCTTCTATATTCCATATTGACTTTTTTCCTTTTCAGTTCCTTTTTCTCGCTTTCCATCTTTCTCGACTCTCTTCTGCTCCATCTCCTAACATGTCTGCTCTCTCCTCCTCCCTCTGATCACCCATTTCTCAGTCTGTCTGTCTGTCTGTCTGTCTGTCTGTCTCTGTCTCTCTCTCTCTCTCTCTCTCTCTCTCTCTCTCTCTCATGCACATAATTAGCTCCACGGCAACGGTCCAGATCCCGAGATACCTCACAGTCTTGACAAATACAGTAGCCACCTGACTCATTCGGTTAAGCTGCCACATCTTGGGGGGAATTCAACGTGACAGGAACCTGTCTCCTCAGCAAATGCATATTACACCGATACCGCTATGGTGAAATTTGACAACAATCTTTCTCTCCTTTATATCCCTTCTCTCACTCTTGAGCATTCCCTTTTCCTCTCCCTCTCCCAATTTTCCATTCCTCGCCCTCTTTCACTTATACTCCCACTCTGGTTACTCCCATTTTTTACTTGCCCACCTTCTCTCCATTTCCCTTTTTCTCTCTTTCAATTTTCTCTCCTCCAATTTCTGCTCTCCCAATACATCTCCTTTTGTCCTATCTATCTCTCTTATGTTTTTCTGTCTTTCTCTTCCCTATCTCCTCCCAGTCAACTAGCCAATCATCCTTTTATCAACTCCCCTCCCAACCCCCATCCCTTCATTTCCAAAACAACTACTCATCTCCCGCTCCCCTTCCAATCAGGCTTCTTTTTCTCTTTCCCTCCACCCTCAAACACAACTCTCACCCTTCTCCCTTCCTCCATGGCTCCTCGTTCTTCGCGTATCTTTTTCTCTCCTTCTTTACAAGCTCCTTTTTTCCCGCTTTCATCCTACTCCTCCTTTCGCACACAGCACAGTATGACGCCTGATGAGAAACTTCCACAGTCTTGGAAAGTCCTTTGACACGTGCCTTCATACATGACCCATCCAGACAGGAGAAATGGGAGAGACAGGACAGAATGGGTTAGGAGAGAGAAGAGGCACGGTGGGAAACAGAGCATGCGGAGTTAGCAACCATAAAACCGCTCTCGCCTCAGTACTGCTCTTGTGAGATACTTCCTTTGAAAAATAAATTCTGCAGTCAAACCCCAGACTCATCTTTACCTTTCTCCTGCCATCCACGACAAGAACAACTGGAACATTTTCTTCTTAAAAATCCCTACAATCTAACACATTTTTGGAAATGCTCGGCAACGGCCACGATATTATTATTTGGTGGCAGCCACGATATTTTTATTTGGCTGCGGTAATCGTACGAACCACGTCTACAGTTCTACAGCTGAATCTACGTTAACACGACAGGAAACAAGAACTAGTACAAGTTCGAGCCATACGACGCCTCAACTTTATACTGGCGGTAGTTTGATGATCTACAGTTACAACCAACCTCCCTATTTCTTTGTCTATCTAAGACTAAGTAAATCGACAATGGGGGCAAACAGAAAACCATCGAACTACAATACGCCTCACAGTTTTATCAACATTCAACATTCAGCTACGACAGTTCTATTCAGCTTCGAGCTTCAGTTCTATGGTTCACGATAAACTACAAGTATCTACGACCACCATGTTAAACAAGCCACTTCTACAAGCAACAAGCATCAATCTACATCTATGCGGCAGATGACTCTCATGAACCGCTACAGCTATAAACAGCAGTGATAAACGAAGCCGATTGACGTCTCTATCAACAATCAACGAACAGATTAAGAATTAAAGCTACAATCGAAACAAGATATCATGATTCTACAAGTAAATTACAAGCAGGTGAGACAGTAACCAAGATCAACTCCAAGTTCAAACCATACTGCAAGAAACTACAATTAAATGATACAAGAAACCACAAGCATCTCAAGAAACCTACAATTCTACGATCAAGTAATCAAAAGCATTACAAGTTTAGAAGCAGAGAATGAGGAGGTGCTGACGGGAGAAACAACGCAACAGCAACTTAAGCCTACATTCACCATCCCTGACTCACAACTCACCTCACTCACCGCACTCACCATTTCTCACCGCTACTCCACCACCACCACCACCACCACAACTACCTGAGTGAGGAGTCGACTTGCACTGTGCCAGCGTTTGCTGAGAACACCATAACACGTCAATCAACCCGTCTCTGACACCACCATCACCACCAAACTCACCATTCCCACCACGGTTAAAATCAACGAGTTGAATATTTACGTCAGTTATATACAGTACGCAGTGACAGACAGTGATAGACAAACATTCTGCACAAACATATGAAACGTGCTTTATAGTTACAACTCACGTACATCTACCTACTTCAGTTATCTACATTAAGTCAGTTACTAAATACTTGCACCAACAATTATATACTGTATATATTCATTCATTTACTACAGCATTCACACATAAAATAAGTGTTTCATGCGTACAACTAGGCAACATTCCATCTGCAAAGTCATTAATAAAATATACTATCGCATTAACCCAGTGAGCGATTAAAAGAACTGTAACAAACAGTTCTTAATTAAAGCTATCTCGTGGGACCACACAAATTAAAATACAAGGAAAATCCAGAAGAAAGACAAAAAAAAAAAAAAAAAAAAAATGGCCAACACAAATGAAGTTTGTAAGAATGAACTACCTGTCACACAATCGTGAGGACAAAGATTTCCACAGTGCTGACACATACATTGTCCGCTATTGGTACAAACGAACACCAAGTGAGTGTATTTTGTAAATATTGTTCATACTGTATATTTATTTTTTTTATAAACTAACAAAATATGGAATGACATATAACATTATTTTCAATAATAACTGTGCAACATAACGAAGCCCATACATATTGTGTAGTATTACTGCAACAAGTGTTATATATGACTGAGTCATAATACGATTGATTACTGTACCTTGCCATTGTGTTACTATTGTGTAGTTAAACGTGGGTGCACACAATTTATGTTGCAACTTACAATGTAATTGTACAATATTACTACAGTTACTACAGTTACCTACATTACTGCAACTGCTACAGTTTACTACACTATTATTGCAGTTATGTAACAATTACAATATTACTACAATCAAAACTACAATTATGTAACAACTACCTGCATACTGTCTAACTACAATGATCCTACAATTCTGTGTTGCTAGATTTATGTATTTCACTTAATCATCAGAAAACTTGAGTGTAATATTAGGTATTATTATATAGTAGGAATAACACCATATGTAATGATATAAATATAAACGTATGTCTGTTGTACATACACATGTTTGCTACTATATCACTACAATATGTTTTACAATATTCTATGTTTAATTTTACTACCATGTCTTTACTCCTTTGCATATATTATGCATACAATATATTACTACAATATGTTATGTTTCTGCAATATTATTGTGTCTCTGCAATATTGTGATGAATACCATGCAGTATTAGGTTATGACAGAATATGTAATTTGTTGCTACATGCTTTCAAAGGTACGCCAGCTTAGCGTGACCGAGCGATGTCAGGACACTAAAATATTATAACACACTACTTAATACGTAGTAACATAAATATACTGTTAATATGTAATCTAGAAATTGGAAGAAAGTCATGCCTAAGGTCGAGAGATCTGGAGGAAACAACAATGCACATTCTGCCTGAGGAATTTCACACACAGCACGGAATGACGCCTGATGGGAAACTTCCACAGTCTTGGAAAGTTCCTTGACACGTGCCCTTACACATGACCCATCCAGTCATATACAGGGGAAATGGGAGAGACAGGGCCGAAAGGGTTATGAGTGAGAAGAGGCACGGTGGGAAAGGCAGGAACAGAGTGCATGGAGCTGCCATGCATAAAACCGCTCTCGCCTCAGTACTGCTCTTGTGAGATACTTTCTATGGAGAATAAATATGCAGTCAAAGCCAAGACCCATCTTTATCTTTCTCCTGCCATTCACGACATGAACAGCGTGAACATTCTCTCCTCCTTAAAAATCCCTACAATCTAACACATTTTTGGAAACATTCGGCGACGGCCACGATACTACTACTTTACTCTTCCAGTCCCCTCTTCTATAATCAATTTTTTTTTCTGCATCCAAGATATAATGATAGTTGCTATTCTCTGCACTTGACAAGGTTTCTCTTTTGCCATTTACTTTCCCATTATCCCGCTTTAAACTGTTCCTTTTCTTTTATTCTCCATTCCTTTTTTTTTTTTTTTTTTTACAATTGTTGGCATTCTTTATTCCAAACTAATATCCAAACTCTCCTTTCCCTCAGTCTCTCCATGTTTCTGATTCCTCCTGCATCCCATATCAATGAATTCACCCACCTTTCCTCCTCTAACATCTCTCCTATAAGGTACCTTTCGATTATCCCTTTCTCCAACACCTCTTTCTCCTTCCTCCCTCTATTTTCCTCTTCATGAAACTCCTCAACTCCCGTTTCCTTATTTACTCAACCATCTGTTTCTCCCTCCTCCTCTTAAGCAGTCTACACTTTTACTGTTTTCTCATCTCTTCAACTCCGTTTCCCTCCTTCTGTTTCTACTTTTCCTTGGCCTCGTCCTTCCTTCCCTCCTCCTCATTTCCTCTCCACATTATCTGATCATTTCTTTACCTCACTCTTCCTACTTCCTCCACTCACTTTACCATTCTACGTTTACCGTTATGTCCTTTTTGGCGATCATTGCAAAAGCGACGCTCCGCTTTTTAGGGGTTAACTGACTGGAAGTGATCACTATCATCTAGCATGAACTTAATCGCAACTAAGTTGTTTACCTTGCCCAACACTTATGCTTCCACTCCCTCTAAACCCATATGCACTGCCTTGGCACTCATCATTCCAGCCTCATTCTCCCAGCCTTTCAACCTGTCACTTAATGCATCAATTGCCTCACTGTTTTTCCTAATTTCTAAACTATGCCTACTGTACTTGCTAACTCACTGAAACAACTCACCTTCCTCTGTGACCATGAAGTCTCTTATAATCGTGGAACACACGCAGCATGAAAGAGAGAGAGAGAGACCTTAATCATCTCTACGAGATGGTCCTAGCTTAACACGAACACAGTACTCTAATTGCAGAGTCAAGAGAAAAGGATACGCCAGCGGAAGGTTCCATCTCTGGTCCTCCAGGCCCTCCAACTTTTGTTGTATAAAAGAAAAACTGAGATGAGGCCCCATGCAGGGTTTTAACCCTCGGGAGCAAGGGATCATACCGCGGGGTGTCATTTTTGTGATTCTGTGTTATTTTGAATTCGCCCGGGCTTTCAAGTAGTGGCTTGTATCATCAATCAGTACTACCAGTGTTCAGCTATACTCAGTTCTGCTAATGTCACCTGTACTCCCATCCACTGTTGCCAATTTAGCCATCTTTCTCCTGTCCTTGACTTCCCCCCTCCTTACCTCCCCTCCATTACCCACTCCTCCTGCCTGACCAGCTGCGCTGCGCTACACAAATGCTGGACGGATTTTTCCACTCATCTATTGAAATGTGCCCTTTGCCCTATTCTTATACAAAATGATATATAAAAGAAAGAGAAAAGGTAATTGATACTGCCATACATTTGGAATGGGCTAATTATCACCTGGCAACACCTCACGTGCACTCGTTCGCTAATTTTCCCTGTCTATTTCCCCTTGAAATATGCCGTATGACCTGTTCTTATGATAAAAATATATATAAGAAAGGAAGGGAGAAGCGTAAGTGATATTTACATTCACCTGGAACTACCTAATTTATTATGTATTGTCTAGATTTCCTGCCAATCATTTAATAGCGTATATATTAGCAGGTGTCACCACGCTGACATTGGCAGCCCCTCATTGCCCCTAGGCCACAGCATTCAGTTTACTGTCGTCTTTCAAGGTGAAACCATGTCGGATTCACGCCTGTCCAATTCCGCCACTTTTTAGCCTTATGCAAAGGACCCTGTGACCTCTACTCCTATTAAACCTCGTGTGGAAAGGGGTAAAGGGCTAAGTGACTGCTGTGGAATGTGAACTGGCTAATTTATAAATGATGATTATGGACAGTGACTACGATCTTGCTGGTGACTCTAAAACAGTGCAAGTGGAAATTTAAATAATGTGTAAATAATGTGTAAACAACAAGTGAAAGCAATGAATGTAAATATAACTGAACAGTGAAAAATTATTTTATAAGTTACTGGAAGTGACAGTGCATAACATAGTGTAAATAAAATAGAAATGTAAATAATGTAAATAAAATAGAGAATGTAAACAGAAATGTAAATAAGTAGTAATATAAGAACACGAGTATATGTACTAGGAGTAATGAAAGTGAAAGTTTCACTCTAGCATGTATGAATACTGGGAGTAGTGAAAGTGAAAGTGACATTTGCTCTCTACACTGGTATACAGGACGAGAAAGTGAATGCCTGGAGTGAAAATAAACTACTAGTACTGAAAGAAACTTATAGATAAATATTGTATATATAAATAAGTGTAATAAAGTACTAGGAATATAAAGTGTGAGTGTGTTTATAAGTAATAAATGACAGCACCTCCTCAGAATACCATCGGGGAACCAGCACGGGAGGAAAGCTTGTATGCGCTCGTAATTTACATTGCTTTCACAGTTTTTTTTTTTTTTTGGAATATGGATTCCAAACTACTGGAAATTCATAGAATAGTGTTTGTAGTTATAATATCAGGCAGTGGTAACCATATTACGGGGTATCGGGAAGTGTAAAGTGGAGACTTCGTTACCCAACTTCAGAAGTCTCCACAAGTCCTACGGTAGATGACGAAGGCTCAACAAACATCCCAGGGGAAAGCTGAAGGTATGTGCCATATGCATATATAATTTTAATATTCTAGGTCTAATAACTGATTTTTGGCAAATATTTTTAAAAAGTCAGTTGGAGCGCGAATATCCCCGCTAGACGCGCAAGGAGCACAAAAACAACCCCGCAGTGTAGGGGTTAAAAGCCTGAAGGAAATTTAACAGAATCGTTAGAATGTAGAATATATTGGAAATAGAGAAGCTGAGTATACGGCCACATATTAATTGTAATCTTAACCTATGGTATGAAATTTTTAATTTTTCTTATTTAAAAGCTAGGGGTAAATTTGAAGTACGACAAAGAGGAGATTTGTGAGTTTAAATTGTCAACGTTACTTGAATCCTTGCTGGTTTTGCGTGCTCTCCAGCGATCCTTCCTTGCTGTTTACTTTTTTCACTGATCTCTTTTCCCCATTTTTAAATTCTATTTTTTATTTGCCTACTGTACATGTACACACACGTACATTTGTATTTATATAGTACCAATCGTATCAAGACTTTATATCACCTTATTTTAAAGCTGTACTCCTGATCACGTTCCTAAGGAGTCATTTACAATAAAGGTGAAGAAGATGTTTGTTGTATGAAAATTAGGTTTCCTTGCTTGCTGCTTCATGCCATTTCTTTGAGTTGAGGTCTCGGTAAAAACTTTAGATTCTTTGATTCGATATTACGAATTCCGTTGCGTATCATCTTACAGTATTCAGTTAGTTGACCTCAGATTCTTCGTTTCCAAAGAAAGAATAATTTCAATTACTATATTTTCTCGAGGAATGGTTTATTCCTCAGGGGTGGGATTTAAGTTGGTAGCCATACGCTGTACAGTTTCGGTAGCCAAACGTTGTACAGTTTCTAGCTTCTCTATGTCTTTAAATATATGTGGTGCCCCAATCTGTGCCCCAAACTAAAAGTGTGACCTAACTATGATTTTGTTTAGAGGGTTTACAATATCTTTGTTTTTATAGGTACAATGCTTTTTGATAAATCCTAGGGCTTTGTTGGTTTATTGTCGCAGCAAGGATACGCTGATAGGAAATTTTTTGATTATCCGAGATTATAATTCCTCAATCTTTAACATTGGAGGATCTGTTAATTATCTGGTCATACATTTCAGAATCATACTTTTTGTTTTTTGTCCCATATTGCAATACCTGGCATTTACTTACATTGAAGGGTAATAGCTGTTATTCTGACCAATCATCAGTTTTTGTTAAGGTCATTTTCAGGGCTAAATCTGTCGCCAACAGTTAACTCAGTATTCCCGACTTTTGTGTCATTGGCGAATTTAGAAATGAAGAAGTTTAGCCCAACATCTATATCGTTCATATACTGTATATCATGAACAAAACTGATTCCAACACTGATCCCTGAATAACACCACTTGTCACGGGACACAAACTAACTCGACTCCAAGTATTTCAACACGTTGCTTTCAGTCACTTAGACAGCTATCCACCCACGAATGTTTCCGCCGATTCCAAGTAATCTTGTACAGTCATCGCACCTAAAGCGTGCCTTTGCAAAGTGCACCTCGCCTAATGTTCGACGGGGGACTGACAATGAAAAATATTTAAAAAATGCATTTGCTACTTGCAATGTGTGACGGGCATGAAAAATCGAGGCAAATATGGTATTCTCTCGCAACTCAAGAGCATAATTTGTAGGTGCGATGGATAAGGGTGGGCTGGTGAGTATGTGTGAGGGGGGCGCGGTTGGTGTGTGAGTGAGTGGTGGTCACAACAGCAGGATAATGATATAATGTCTGTAGTGTCTGACCTGGACTTTGAGGGTTTCCTGGAGCAGCAACAAGCAGCACCTAACATAGTGCAAACTAAGATGTCATTCCATAAAACTGGCCACACAATATTGTGCTTTAAGAGCATTCGTTAATCACTGGCGCAATCGTCACCCGGGTTGCCATTTGATATTTTCCATTGTCAAATGTGAGGCAGTTTGGTAATGAAAAAATCGATCGGTAATCTTTCAGAATGGTTAATTACCAAAAATTCGATCGGTAATTATTCAGAATTATCCACCAAAAGGATTTTTCACATATATGAGTGTACCAAGGATTGAGACGGTGGATTATCTTTTTTTCTTTTAATGCAAGAAAGAAGGAACCAAAGACTAAGAGCCCACAAACCGTTCCTTCCAAGAAAAAAAAAAAAATACAAAAGAGAGCCCAAACCCCTCCAGTAGTGATGAGAATGATAGTGAGGCACGGGATGAGGCCCGTGCAGAACAGCTGTGTTTTGATTCAGCTTCCGTGGTACGGTCTTGGGTACAATGTTAGTAATGCCTTGAATTTTCATAATAAATATAAAGAATTACTCTTGCATGTTGCTATTGTAAGTTTTCCTTTTGCATTCTAGTTAAGGATAGGTATTGGTGAATCAACGTACGACAATTCAGGATGTGTCGCCCATAAAGCCATGGGATCTTATGCGAATTTATAAAGTCCGACTGACTGTGTCGCCCATATTCAAGCACTTACGCGAGATGTGTATTTATCGTTAATTTGTTGTGGTACATGGTCAAAGGCTTCCTGGAAATATGAAAATGATTATTTCTGGGACCTGATGTCAGTAATATTAAAAAGTTTATCATTAAAATCAACAACATTTGTGAGGCATGATCTCTCTCTCTCTCTCTCCAAGCAGGAAGGAGAGAGAAAGAGAGAGAGAAGAGAGAGACAAACAAACAGACAGAGACACAGACAGACAGACAGAGAAATGGAGACAGACGACAGAAACAGAGAAAGGGATAGACAGGTAAGACAGATCGATAGATAAATATAGATAAATAGCAGCAGCAGCAGCAGCAGTAGTAGTAGTAGTAGAAGTAGTAGTAGTAGTAGCAGTAGTAGTAGTAGTAGTTGTTGTTGTTGTTGTTGTTGTTGTACTAGCAGTAGTAGTGGCAAGAGAAGAGTGAAAAGGGAGAGAGAAGGGTAAGGCGAAGCAGGAGAGAGAATGAGCGTGAAAAACGGGAGACGAAGTTAAAGAAGAAAATGGAGACCTGAAAAGTAAACGGGATGAGAATGTGGGGTTATAGAGGAAAGGAAAGATGGTGAAAGGGAAGAGAGAAGGAGGGTAAAGGCAAGGAGGTAAGGCGTGGAGAACCATGAAAGAAAAGGGAGAAGGAGGGGATAAAGAGGGAAAAAGAGAGTGTACAGGGAGAAGTGGATGGAAGTTTAGAAGCACGAAGGAGGTGGGGAGAGGGGGGGGTTATATTACACACTCTCCTTGTATTGACCAGATTCCTGAACTTAGGTGGCAGTTTAGGGGCGGGAGACACAGGGAGGAGGGTGAGCCGGTGAGATATGGGCAGGAGGGAATGGCAGAGCGACAACGCAGTGGCAGGGGAAGAAGGCTGATAGAAAGGATTTGAATAGTAATATGAGGAAAAGGAGGAGGGAAAACAGAGAAAAAGAGAGAGACAGACAGAGATTGACATATAGACAGACAGACTGTTAGACAGACAGACAGACTGTCAGACAGACAGACAGAGACAGATACAGACAGACAGACAGAGAGGCATGGTAAGGAAAAGGAAACAGTTAAGGGTGTTAAATGAAGATTGGAAAATAAAGCTGAGGAGGGGGAGGGTAGGCATAATCAAGGATAAATGGAAGGAAATGGGAAGAGGCTAATATGACACCCCACACATCTACTTTGACTACTTCACCAAACTTTAGGTGTGGGGGTCGGGGGTAAGTATACAGTAGAGGAGGAAGGAAAGAATGGAGTAGGAAAGGGGAGAGTTGGAGGGAAGGAGGAGATGGGGGAAGGGTGTGGGTGTGGAGGGAGGAAAATGGAATGGGAAAGTGAGGAGGAGATGTAAAAGGGAGTGAAGGGAAAGAGAGCAAGAAGGGATCGGTGTGGATGAGATGGGGAAGAAAAAACGTAAAGACAAAGAAGAGAGTAGTGGACAGGGAGGAGAAGTGAGAGAAGTGAACGAGAGAAAAGGAAGTGAAAGTGTGGAAAGGAAAAAGACGTGGAAAGGGAGAACGCAAGAAAAGGGAAGTGGGAATGAAGGAAGAGGTGGAGAAGGAAGAATGGGTTAGTGAGGGAGTGAGTGGAAAGGAAGGGAAAAAAAAAAGGTAAAAGGGAAAGCTACTGGGAATGTAGGAGTTGGCTAGATGAAGTGAGAGGAAAGGGATAATAAGAAAGAGAAGGGGCAAGACTGGAAAAGGAAGAGATATGCAGATGAGATGATGAGAAAAAAAAATAAATGGGCAAGCGAGGAGGAAATGGACAAGTAAGAAGAAGAAAAGAAATAAGATAATGACTAAGGGAGGGACTGGCTGGGAATGGAAGTAAGGGGTGCGGAAAGGAGAAAGGAATGGAGTAGGATGGAAAAGGGAATGGTAGGAGAACTACAGGGAAGAGGATGTGAAATGAGGAAGGCGGGATGGAAAGTGAGTGGGAGCGAGAGATGAGAACGAGGAGAGAGGAGGAATGAAGGGAAAATGAATGGAGGGAAAGAGGAAAGGAAAGAAGTATGAAGGAGAGGTTGGAAAGAAAGAAAATAAAAAAAAGGAGAAGGTTGGAGAACTAAGTGCAGTATAAAATGGAGATGGACGATGGAGCCGTGAAAGAAAGATGTTATAGTGGGAAAAAATTGTGGGGAAACAAGGTAAGGCGTGGAATATTGAGAAAATGAATGGGGAAGAGATGAAATGGGAGGGAAAAGGATAGGTGGAAGGTGATATAAGGGAGTGACTGAGCTGAAAACGAGGTTAGACTGGGAACGGAACTGAACTAGGAAGAGCGGAGGTGGGGAAGAAAAGAGAAGGTTGAAAATGGTACAAAGTTCAAAGATACAAGTACAAGTACAAAGGACAGCAGATAGCAACAGACTAATCATGCTCTTGAGGCTATTTGTTATAGAAAAGATTTATGAATATGATACCAATCTATCTATCTGTCTATACATCTATTTATCTTTGTATCTGTCTATCTATCTCTCTGTCTGTCTGTATCTGTCTATCTATCTCTCTGTCTGTCTGTCTGTTGCTAGACGCCATAATCCTGTAAGGGGTAGAAACAAACAAATCACCTCCACGTCGCTCTGTCCTCTGCCATTTTAGCTGCCGTCCGTTCAACTCACAATCCCCTTCCTCATATATCACCCCACTCCGCCCCTCCATCTCACAGTTTGTGCCCCGCCTCCTCTCCCCCTCCACCTCACTCACATAAACTCTTCTAATCAGTCTCTCATTTACCATCATCATATCCACATGGCCGAACTATCCCAGAGTACTGCTCTTAACTCTGTGTCACATCCACATCATCACCACAATGCTCTTTGCTCCTTCAGTTGTCTGTCTGTCCTTCCATTAACTCCACACGATCCTTTCATTTTTTTTTTTTTACGTTTACGACTTTGAGCAAAGGCTTCAGGGCCTATTTCAAGGCCCAGTAATCCTTCTACACACCTCCTCATGTCACCACTTCGGCGCTAACATCCACCTTCCATATTGACTATTTGCTAGGGTTGTTTCATGCAGGACCGGTGTACAGGTATTAGCTGGGGTATTTTACATGTCGTCGGGTCTTCTGGTAGATCAGTAAAGTCTGCTTTTATGGATTTCAAATCCTTAAACTGCTCCCTGCCTCAGGCAGGATTCGATCCTCGGTCCATTAGGATTGCAGGCCGCCTCTCTACCTATTCAGCCTCTGCCTGGAAGGAATGCAGTTAACAGTAAAGGAGGGGCAAAGGAAAGAAAAAAGAGAGAAAAATATGGGAGAGCAGTGCGAAAACGATTTATGATTTGTGGTCTGGCAGTTTGTGGCAGTTCTGAGTGAATGTGGTCATCGCCTGTGTGTTTGTGGATGTAAACAGTTGTAGTATCGGGTATTTCTAATAAATGTGGTGTTAAGTATTCTCCAGTGCATAGTGCTGAGATTGAGTATTTTTTTTTTTTTTTTTTTTTCAGTGAAAACAGTTCACGAGTGGAGACCCAACAATTCCCGGAGTTGTTACGAAAACGACTCATTACAAAACTTCCATCAAATCCATTTTAGTTCCCTTCAAAGTGCTCTCCTTAAGATGCTATACACTTGTTCCAGAGCTTTTTCCATTCCTGGAAACACTTCCTGTAGTCGTCTTTTGTTACCTTGTCCACAGATTCTTGCATTTTTTCCAGGATTTCTTTGAAGTTGTGAAATCTTCTGCCTTTGAGTTTTAATTTAAACTTGGATAGGAAGAAAAAATCACAAGGAGCGAAACTTGGTGAGTAGCCTACGTTGTTTTGGGTCAAAAACTGCTGAACTGAAAACGTGGTGTGTGATGGGCCTTTCTCCTAATGCAAGAGCCATTTCTGGGTGTGCCGCTTCTTTGGACGTTTGTTCCTGATGCTTTCCTGTACAGTAGATACCTCAACACTGTAACGTAAAACTACTGATTCACAGTCTGTCTTCAGGTAACAAATACTTTATAGACAACTCCTTCAATGTCAAATGACAAAATCAGAATTCTCTTTATGCTGGACTGGCCAGACGCACTTTTCTCAGTCTTGGAGATGTTTGTGTCCTCAACTGACTGGGCCGCTGCTTGGTTTGGGGGCCATACCCATAAACTCAGGTCTTGCCACCTGTAATGACATTGTGAAAGAAATTCTAGGTGTTTCTCAACTGTTCTTTCAAGTCCTGACACACGTTCACAAGATTTGCCTTTTGATATTTCTTTAGAAGATGGGGAACTAATTTTGCCAAGACTTGGTGCATGTGAAGATTTTGTGACAAAATCTGATGGAATGAACTTCAGGAAATATCTATGGTCTCCACCAGTTCGCCAATAGTGTGACGATGATCGTCGAAGATTGCCTGTCGAATTTTCTCTATGTTCTCATTAGTTCAAGAGGTCAAAGGATGGCCAGGATGTGGAGAATCTTGTACTGACATGTTGCCTTTCTTAAAACCGCACATACCATTCATAGACTTGTGTTATTTTCACAACCTGCTCCCTGAAAGCTTGGTCAAGCGCTCTCACTGCCTCAGTCGCAGTATTCCCGAGCAAATCCCAGAAGTTATTGCACGCTCTTTGCTCATTCATATCTGTCAAAGTGGTTTGAGTATGAAAATCACAAAAGTCACGTGCACGAACAAAGAATAAATGCCAGAAATACGGACTTGAACCTCACAGTGTGATGCCACGTTGTAAAATGATTAACCACAATGCATGCAAGTGGTGCCTACCACTGCAATGGCGAACTGTTTCGTTTTCCCCTGCGCTATTGATCAATACCGGGAATTTCTGGGTCACCCTACCGTATACTCTATGTCAACAATTATTTAATGAAAGGAGTTTTGTTTCTTTTGATTGCACTTTCCCCACACTATCTTAACTTGATTTGGGCTACTTAGTGAACTTTTTTTAGCGTTTCTCTCAGCTCATGGTAAGTCAAAGCATCATAACAGGTAGGTGCCCCCTCTGCTTCACTTGTAAAGACAGTTCATATCTAAACATTTAAATTACCTTTGCAGCAGGTTTTTGTTTACTAATTGTAAAATTTAAGCCTTGTTGGTAACTGCTTCACCATTAATACTGTGGTACATCATTGAACTCCATTATATTCGACCTATTTTTTAAAATATTTTTGAGTGGTATATTATTGTTGTACTGCAGTTGAAATTAATGAGGTAAATTCTTCTTTCAACCATTAGAGTTTTTTTTCAGCACTACCAGATGTTGTCAGTGTATGTTTTCTAGGTAGTGTAACTTGTATTTCTTCTGCAGGGCAAATAGACTATTACGGATAACGTCAATTTCTGCAGATTTAATTGGTTGTAATATCTAAATTTATTACCAGTTTTTAGATGTTGAGATCTAAAATACTATGCATCCTTCCTCCCATTATCAGTATGCTTCATCTAAATTGCAGGTGTACTATAGGGTATTGACTTACCGGTAACTCAGTCATTTGGAACCAATGAATGGACACCCTTGAATGGGCAACACAAGGGGGTAAAAGTGGGGTGATAAGGTTGGTGGGAGAGTGGTGGTATAGCAGTCAGTGTCACAATGAACCACGGGTCGAACCCTCATCGCACCCGTACAACCGACTGAGGGACAGAGGTCGTTACCATTCCGTATCCATTGTTCACGGTGCTTCTCACGCCTTGTTGCATGGCAGTGACTGTCATGGGAACATTGCAGTGTATATAATATAATGATGTAGTACAAAACAAATAATGTACATTGTATTGTGTGAAGCACCAGAGAACACTGTAGTCAACTTGATCGAGAACACCTCACTGTCCGCTGACACGTCTAGTATTGAATCAACCAATCAGCAGCAACCTTCAGACTGTTTCTGGGCACCTTGTGATTGGCCCAAGTGAATGGGGTAAAACTTATTTTGTATTTTTGCTCCAAACTATTTTATTTCTCCTCTTTGACTGAGAATTCATTTCTTTTTTTTTTTGTGAGAACAGACTAGTTTTAACCAAACTCCCCCGCTGACAATAATTACTGTAGCCTTATAACAGGTACTCTCTTTCTGTACTACGGGTTCTGATCCCTCATATCAAAATAAAACTTTTTTTTTTGTACTGCTGATTTTAAATAGATTTTGGATATATTTCCTTACAGGTTTTCGTCGGTAGTTGTGCTTTTTACAGTAATTATTTTTTTTATACTACTGATAAGTATGTCGAAATGACAGAGTAAAATTTCAACACAGTTGCCATAACAGCTTTATTCTTGCTAATTATCTTCATACAGGCAGTGTACTGTTTTCTTTCTATTTACTCATTTCATTCCAGAATGAAGACCCTCGCTCGCACCACATGTTCTGGACGGTTCTCACCAGGATTCTTTGCTAACACCAATGCATGTCTTGTTTGCCGACTGTGCAAACACCATCATCAACTGGAGGACAAATTATGTTAGTCTAATATATAACCAAACTGCAGTTCTCTACCACAGAACTTTTTCATTACAAGACAGTATTACTAACAGTGCCAGTCGTAGTGCTGAAACAAGTGTCCCTGTTCCAGCACAATGCAGAATCAGCCTGAGTAATATTTATGTTGTCTCATCCTCTTGCACTGGTAACAGTACTTTATCAAAGAAATACCAAATGGTGCAGAATGTAGCAAGAGCAACAAAGAGCAGATCATCATATCTGTGACGACTTTTGACAAGTTTCATATTCTTAGAGACACAGAAAAGTAATGCATGCAGTGTGGGTAATAGGAGACTCCACTATCCGAGGCCAGCTGGAAGAATTCTTTGGTAGGGCGCACGTTAACAGAAGACACTTCTACATAATAGTCGCTGGAGTTAAGATGTGAGTGAGGCCTTGGATGATGTCATGAATAATTTGACTGATAATACTTTTGTTGTTGTTCAAACAAGTATGAACGGTATGGTGAGGACCATATCAAAGGAACTGTTGGAACAATACAAGGTGATAACCCAACACTACAAGGCTGAGATGAAGAGGTGTTTCCTAGGATTGATGCACAGACTTTGTTTCACAGAAAGTGTCCCAATCAAATCTGTTACGGTCTCATGCTTGGAGGAAGAAAGGAGGTTTGCTAAAACTTGGGGTGACTTTTATCAGCATCTGGCTTTGTATGTAACAGATGGTCATCACCTGTGATCACATGGTTCTGCACATCGTGGCCATGTCCTAAATGGAGTAATTCACTCTTTCAAGAGAAAAAAATACAGTGCTCGGGGGAAGCAAGGAGGTTAACATAAAAGGTGGTCAAGGTGGAAGAGATACACTAAACTTTTTCTGACACAGAAGTGGATGTGTTAAAGTTTTCTTTGGAAAAGTACATAACATTAAACTTTTGCTGAACTGGAGACTTCATATATGGCACAGTGATGGTCAGCATGGGCCACACAATAAGTTTCATATGAGTTCCAGTTTACATTGGTTATTAAACAATACCTCATGAGAGGTAAACTACATTACAAGGAATGAGTCTGGCATGGGTTAGTATAATTTGCTGAAATAGATACTTCCACCATTCTTGGTGACTGTGACATGCTTATCTTTACTGAATCAATGTTTAATATGAACAGAGACTTTACTTTTGCCAGGTTTTAGGATTTTCATTTGTGACAAATGAGAAAATTAGAGCTGTGTGTTGTTATTTATAGATTTTTTTTTTTCATCCACTACTATTATAAGAACCACCCATCGATAATACAGAGTTAGGGTGATGTCTTGGAAAGAGGATATTATGGAGGTATAAAACTTTTCAACCAGATAATGAAAGTATAGTAGGTACCCATAGACCACAAGTTCAGAGTACGCGATCCTCATTGTATGTGAGGACCTATTTTTTATCAAATTTTTGTGCATTTTATAATAGTGACGCGAATTGAACTCGTAATTGGCGAGGCGGCAGCAAAGAGTGGTCCAAATCCGGGGTTTACCCCAAGCACGCGACATTGCTACCCCAAGAAGAGCCATCCACCAGTGATGGAGAGTGGAGACTTGTCGATGGGCCATTTCCTCGGGAGTATCAAGAGGATGATCCGATGTCTGCGGTGTCAGAAATAGACTTTGAAGGGTTTATGAACGAAGTGAGTGCATTAGCTAGTGAAAGTGTCGAAAATGCTGGTGGTGTGTCGAGTGCTGCAGGAGTTGCACTCGAGGGTTCGGAGACAATTCGCCATCAAGTCAATTCGCTGTCAGACAATACCCCGTCAAAATATGGATGATTCCCCGTCAGTATACTTCTTATTAATTAATCAATACTTTAAAAACTATATTTCAGGGGGATCCATAAAGGTCAATGTTCAATAGCGTAGGCTTTGGATATTATTTATTAGTTAGACCTTTAGTCCATATTGACTAAAGGTCAGTCTATCTATCTATTGCCAGATGCCTTAATCCCGCATGGGGTGGCCACAAACAAATCGCCTCCACGTCGCCCTGTCCCCTGCCATTTCACTGCCCTGCTCCCAACTCACACCCCCCTCTCTCATATACCTCTTCACTTCATCCCTCCAGCTCATCCTCGGCCTCCCCCTCCCTCTCCCCCCCTCCACCTCACTCACATACAGTCTCCTCGTCAGTCTCTCACCCTCTATCCTCTTCACATGGCCAAATCACCTCAGTGGGTTCCTCCCAACACTTCCTATCACATCCACATCCACACCACAACGCTCCTTTATATCCTCATTTGTCAGCCTGTCTCTCCATGTGACTCCATAGGCTCCTCACAAATAACTCATTTCCACTGCTCTCACTCTTGACTTGTGTCCTTCCAACAACGTCCAAGCTTCCCTTCAATACGTTAGAGTTGGTATCACAATACTGTCATTTAGTAACTTTTTCACTTCCATGCTCACTTCCCTGTTTCTTAACACTGCTTTCAAGGAACCAAACCTTTCTTCCTTGTTGTACCTTTTCAAGCACTTCACCCTCCAAACTTCCATCCTTACTCATCACACTCCCCAAGTACATAAACGTACTCACATTTTCCATTTCCTCACCATCCAACCTCACTATACAATCACTGACTTCACCTCTCTCAAAGACCATCACACTACTTTTGCCTAAATTCACCTTTAGATTCTGTTTCTTACACGCTCTCCCAAACTCATCCACCAAGCCTTGCAGCTCCTCTTCGTCTTCACTTAACAACACAGTATCATCTGCAAACAACAGTACAGGGAGTTTCCAAACACTACCCTCTCTCACTAGGGCCACTGCAACATCCACTGCCCTACCTTGTATCTCTTTTATTACCCCATCCATGTACAAGTTGAATAACCATGGAGACATGAAACATCCCTGTTTCAACCCAACCTTCAAAGAGAAAAATTCACTCAGTTCACCATCCACACGTACTGCAGCCTTAGCACCATCATACATACTCTTCACAGCATTCTGCAACTTCCCATCTATTCCATATATTCTTAATACTTTCCACAATCCTTGTCTATCCACCCTGTCATATGCTTTCTCCAAATCCATGAAAGCCGCATACAACTTCATTCCCTTCTCTAGAAACTTTTCCAATAAAGCTCTAAGAATGAATATCTGATCTACACAACCTCTTCCCTTCCTGAAGCATCTCTGTTCTTCAGCTAATTCCCCTGTTATTTCCCTAACTGTGTCAATAAGTATCCTACCGTATACTTTTCGTATTACACTAAGAAGACAGATGCCCATATGATTACCACACATTCCTTTTCCCCTTTTCCTTTGTACAAGGGAATAATTATACTTGACTTCCAATCCTCCAGGACTCTACTTTCCTCCCAGGCCAATCTGCACATCTTCCGCATCCATTCTAATACTATGTCTACCCCATGCTTCAGCTTTTCACCACACACTCCATCAATTCCTGGGTCTTTCCCCAATTTGATTTTCTTCATTGCTTCCACAACGTCTATCCTACTGATTTCTTCCTGTCTTCTCACCTCCCTCCTTCTCCCAGCCATTCCCCAGCCACTTATACTTGCGTTACTTCCATTCTCTCTGTTCAGCAATTCCTTAAAGTGTTCTCTCCATCTGCTCACTTTTTCTCCCTTCTCCACTAGTAATCTACCATTTTTATCATTCACTCCCCTACTAACTTCACTACCACCCTGTCTTACTCTCTTCACCTATTTCCAGAACATTTTCTTACAATCCCTCTTCTTTACACTCAAATTCCTTCCAAATTCCTCATCCACTCTCTTCTTACTCTCTCTTACTAATCTTTTCGCCTCTCTCTTCCTTTCTACATATAACTCTCTCTTCCGCATCTCAGCTTCTTCCACGCCCCTGTTTCTCATCCATTCATTGTATGCTTTCTTCTTTTGTGCCACAGCCTGTCTCACCTCTTCATTCCACTTTGCTGTTCCTTGCACCCCTTTCAGTCTTCTGTTCACCCCACACACCACATCACATGCTGCACATATTTCTTCTGTGAATATCTTGCACACACCTTCCACATCCCCCATCTGCTCCAATTCATATTTACCCAATCGTTCCTCTACTTCTCTCTCATATTCTGCCTTTTTCTCATCCTCTTGTAACCTTTCCACTCTCTTTGCAATTACTCCTTCCTCCGGTCCCTCTCTTCTTCTATTTCTCCAACTTACTTATCTTAATTCTGGCCACCACCAAGTAGTGGTCAGAAAGCCCACTCCCCCAACCTCTATAAGCTCTTGCATTCATTACATATCTTCGCATCCTTTCATCCACACACACATAATCAATCATTGCCTTCCTTTCATTCAGTTCACCACTCACCCTTCTCATCACATGCCATGAATACCTGTGGATCATTTTGTGCCTGAAGAGGGTATTGGCTATCACCAACCCCCTCCCGGCAGAAATGTCCACTAACGCACTGCAATTCTCTTCTATCTTAGTAGGCACACCCCACTCACCAACTCTTCCATCCACCTTCACTTCCCTACTTTACCATTCATATCACCAGTCAAAAACACTTTCTCATTCCTTCCAAACTTTTCCATGGACACTTCCACATTTTTCCAGAACTCTTCTCGTACTCTGCTTGCACGATCTTGCGTTGATGCATACACGCATACAATTACCCACATTTGTAGTCCAACTTTCAATCTTACCCACACAATCCTTGAGCCAACTGATCCATACTCTCTTATGTTCTTCTTCCATCTTTTACTCACTACAATACACACTCCTTCTTTTGCCCTCTCATTCTCACTTACTCCTGCTCATATACCCCATCCATACTCCCATTCTCTCACACTCTCACCTCCCAATTTAATTTCAGTTACATCCACTTTCGCACCCTCAAGCACCTGGACAATCTCTCTCTCTCTTTGACCTCATCATATGCACCCCTTACATTTCAGTGACTAAAGGTGCAACTAATCAATAATATCCAAAGCCTGTGCTATTGAACATAGACTTTGATGGTTATTAAAGTACTAATTGATTAATAATAAGTATACTATATTTATAGAATGATGGGGAATTGTCCAGGGTGCGAATTGTCCTGACGGGGAATCGTCCATGTTTTGACGGGGAATTATTGTCTGATGGCAAGTTGACTTGGAGGTGAATTTTCTCCTGCACCACTTGACACACCACCTTCCTCACCACTCTCGTCACCAGCACTTTTGACACTTTCACTAGCTAATGCACTCACTTCGTTCATAAACTCTTCAAAGTCTATTTCTGACACCTTAGACATTGCATCATCCTCTTGATCCTCCCCAGGAAATGGCTCATAAACAAGTCTTCACTCTCTATCACTGGTGATTTAATTAACTTGTTTCTTCCTCCCTGCAGTCACCTTTGAATTATTCTAGCGTCACCCATAGCTGTCTTCATTAATGACGGTGAATTGTCTTGTTATTATTGTGACGGCGAATTGACTTGATGCCGAATTGTCCCGAAACCGAGTGGTGCAGGAGACAATTCGCCTGTTGTCCTCTTGGGTTAAGGTGAGCAGCCATATTCTTGTTGGTTTAGTTAAGCCATATCCTTGTTGACTTAGTAAAGCCTTAATCTTGCTGGTTTACTTCAACTTAGGTAATATGTCTTAGTTTCCCTGTACAGTACAATACTTAGGTCTGAAAGGAGTCTCAAGGGTTACAGATAAAGGGGGGGTGTCGCCCTTATGTAATTTTTCCTATAAGTTTATGTATTCAGAGTATGTGAATTCCTAGTAAGCGACGTCCTCTGCCTCCCATATACTCATGTACTGTGGGTACCTACTGTAACGGAGAGAGTTCTAGAAAGTATGATTAGAGAAAGAGTGAATATTGATGAGATGCAGTTTAGGTATATGCCAGGCAAGGGATCGCTGATGCCATATTCTTTGTTCAACAGCTTCCAGTTTGCAGTCCTGATGGACCCAGGTTCGAATCCCAGCTGGGACAGGGAATAGTTTAAGGATTTGAATTTAATAAAAACAGACTTTCCTGATCTACCAGATGACCCGCCATGTCGTAAAAGTACCTTCGCTAATACCGGTACACAAGTCCTGTATGAGACAGCCCTGGCATGTGTTCAACATGGATGGTGGGTGTTAGCGCCAAAGTGGTGACATGTAGAGGTGTAGGAGAACTACTGGGCCTTGGGATAGGCTACTGCCCTCGAGATACAGGCCCTGAAGCCTTTGCTCAGAGTCGGAGCAATAAGTAAATACACCTAGGTCCCAATTAGTGCGTGATCAAATAGTGCGATTCCCAAATAGTGCGAGTTGTCTCTTAATATCCATAAAATCTCAAAATGAAATGCTGGTGAAGCCACCACAGCAGATGTGATTACTACAGCATGTATCGAGGATGCATTACAGGAGGTGAGACAAGAGGAGGTTACACCAATGCCAGCATCATCAGAGACACCAGGAGAGCTCTCCATAATGCAGATCAGCCGAATCTTGGCTGCTGCAGACGCCTTAACCCTTGGTTCTGAGACAATTCGCCGTGAAGTCAATTCTCTGTCAAAATATGGACGATTCCCCATCAGGACAATTCCCCGTATTTCTACAAATATACGTATTATTGATTATTATTATTGATTAACTGAAACTTTAGTAACTAATTTTCTGCAGGATCTATCAAAGTCTATGTTCATTCAATAGCGTAGGCTTTGGATATCATAAGTTGCACTTTTAGACAATAATTAACTTGTTTCTACCTCGCTGTAGTTGACTTTGAATTATATTCTAGCATCACCCATAGCTGTCTTCATCAATTCCCACTGGTACTACAACATCCTGGGTATATTTTAAAACGGCTTTGAAGAGGTACAAGTATTCAAAAACTAGTGCACTTACTAAATAAACTGATATGTAAATAAACATCGGGGAATCGTCCTGATAGGAAATTGTCTTGTTATTGTTGTGACGGCAAATTGACTTCACGGCTAATTGTCCCGAAACCTAACCCTTTGGCTGCAGCTCAGTGAGGAGATATAGGAAAAAATGGTGTGTTTTCAAGTCGTGTTTTATCCCACTTATCTTTGATCTTATGAGCTAATATTGTTCTCAGACGAACTTCAGTCTTTCTACTATCGTTTGCAACAAACTGCAGGTCCGTATGCTGTCCAAGCCCGGAGAACGATCTGAGAGAATACAAGTTGTGTTTTGATCGTCGGATGCCGGAAAGACCCCTGTGAGGGAAATTTCCACTAAACCACAATATTTTTTTCCAGTACAAACTGGGGTAACTGTCACATTACCTCATCACAATAATTACAGTAATAATAATAATAATAAAACACACTTCTAGCCAATCTTGTATGGTCTTACTACGATATTCCACAGCGTTTACGCTAGACTTAGCGAAACAGTAGTGATAAGAGGAAAATCATTACAAACTTTATAAAACTTCATGAATGACTTTTATTACCCCTTACTTTTATAAAACTTATTGATATAATGTCATGAGTCATTTCATAGCAGAGATGCACAGTTTGCAACCACAAAAATGTGTGGTTGCTAATGTGTTTAGCATATGACTTCTTTGATTGTAGCAAAACTATCACTAAATCACCTGTATTTTATCACAGTAATTCACAGTATAATAGAAAATAACACTTTCAGCCCTTCTAGTATTATTTAGTGCGATTTGGGTGCGTATTACATCGTATTATTTACGAGAGAGTTGGGGGGGGGCAGTAAATAGGTTTAGACCAGCTCATCGAGGCTATGTGTACAGTACACGTGTGCATGTATGTACGTACTATGTACATAGTACGTATTTAGTACTAGGGTAATTATCGGTGTTTAAAAGTATAACCCCTAAAGTTGGAGTCACTCATCCACCAAATGAATTTTTCCCCATGTTATGTTTCAATTAGTGCAATATGAATTAGTGCGAGCTCGCACATCCACCATATACAGGTAGGCGCGTTAATTTGGACCAACGCGTATATATATATATATATATATATATATATATATATATATATATATATATATATATATATATATATATATATATATATATGGAGCCTCAGTGGTAAAGTGTGCGTTCTCGTTCTCTGAAGAACGAGGGTTCGTGCCCCGCGAGGGTAATAAACTTTGGGAGCGTTTTTCTGACCAAGTACTGCTTGGCGGACATAAGGGGTGCTGTGGCTGAACCAATGTCGCATACCATAAAGTATGCATGCATCCAGTTGGCTTGCACAGGCCGATTACACTTGGTTCACAGACTACACACACATCCAAAGCCACTGCAACACTACAATTACACTTACGAGCACTTCTCACCCTACATACAATCTCTACCAGACAGCCTAAGCCACTTTTTAGAGATACATTGGCTGTATCGTCCCCACTTCGGTAGGGATAGGCCGATCCTGCAGTGGACACTCAAACAGTTGATGAAATGAGATTATATATATATATATATATATATATATATATATATATATATATATATATATATATATATAAATATATATATGTATATATATATATATATATATATATATATATATATATATATATATATATATATATATATATATATATATACAGAGGAAAGAAAAACGAACTGTACTTTGTTTTTGTTGATATGGAGAAGGCCTTTGACAGAGTCCCTAGAGAGGTGGTGAATTGGACAATGAGAAAATTTGGGAGCGAGGAGTGGCTGGCTAGGGTGGTTATGGCCATGTATGTGGATGCTCGCACCCAGGTAAGGGTGAATAGAGATTTGAGTGATGACTTTTCCGTGAATGTTGGTATACACCAGGGGTCAGTTTTCAATCCCTTGTTGTTTATCTTGGTACTTGAAGCCCTCTCACGTGACAGAAATGGATTCCCATGGGAGATGTGTGTTGATTATTTGGTGTTGATTGCAGGGGATGAAAGGGAGGCAGAGGAAAGATTTAGGAAGTGGAGAGATGGTATGGTGCACAAGGGCTAAAGAATAAATGCAGATAAAACAAGAATGATGGTATCCAGGAATGGTGGCAGTACTGTCAAAGAAGAGGGAGATTGGCCATTTGGAATTTGACACAAGGGTGTGGAAAGTAATTCCATCTTGTGCAGTGTCTGTGATAAGTAGGTACATAGGAGATGTAGTGGTATTAGAGGTAGACTGCGAGATAATGCTGATTTCATGTGTGCAATGCGTTGAGGAGAGCTGGTGGAGATTGTCAGGTGAGAAAGTACTGAACTTGCTGGTGAGTCTCCTGAGTCTGTGGAAAAGTTTTGTTATTTGGGAAACATGTTATGTGCTGGAAGTGGGGCAGAAGCTAGGTCTGTGGCTAGAGCGAGGAGTGGTTGAAAGAACTTCAGGGAACTGCTGCCTTTCTTGACATTGACAGGGCTCTCCCTCCGTGCTAAGGGATCTTTGTATGCAGCATAATTGTTTGGAGTATAATGCTGTATGTGGTGAGACCTAGGCAGTAAAGGAAGAGGATATTCCCAGGCATCTGCAGTGTGCCCCTAAGTGTGAGGCCTGGGGGGGGGGGGGCTAGGGTTACAACAGAAGAGTTGAGGGGTAGGATGGGACTGGAGTGCATTGGTGTTGTGATGAGGAGAGGTAGATTGAGATGGTTTGGGCATTTGAAGAGGATGAAGGATGATAATTGGATGCGTGAGAAGTGCTAATGTTTGGGGTAGGACTGTGTGAGGTAGACCGAAAAAGACCTGGGACGAGATCATAGAGTGTGACGTCACGGATAAGGGGTTGAATAGGAAAGCTGCCAGAGATAGAGCAGCATGGAAAGCCGTCATTAGGTGACCAAAGCCGACGCATGCAAGCAGGTTCAAGCCTTCAAAAACGAGACGAATATTATACGTTCAACACAAAAATTAAGTGTAAGGTAACAGCTGAAATAATCTATCGTCCACCAGCCCAGTCACAGCAAACATAAAATAAATTATATGGTCAAACTGCAAAAGTAAAAACCATCCAGAACACGATATATTCTGAGACTTTAATTTACCTGTAACACCTCACACAGGGTTGGACTTGTACAACTCCTTGTTGGAAAGCTCATTACATCTATTTGTTAAGCAGCTAATGCACGGTGATCATATCATGGATCCCATATGGTTACATCAGAAAACCTAGTTGAAAATGTTGTTGTAGGAGATTAATTCAGCACTAGTGGTTAACTGCAGTCATTTTTAACATAAACAACAACAACAAGAGCTTGAATTCCAGTTACGAAAAAATTCCAGATGACAAAAAAACAGCCTTTAAAAAAATTAAGACACTTATGGCTGGTAATGGCTGAAAGCCAATTATTCACACAGTGAATGTCTATGATGCATGAAGAATGTTTGCAGAAACTTTCAATAACGTTGTCAAGTCTGTGCACTGATGCACACTAGGTGGCCTATAAAAAGCTGTAAGCCAAAGTGGTGCAATAGTGACATTAAGAACTATCTTTCAGCAAAGAATTTCATTCATCAAAAATACTTAGCTACAAATATCGAAAAGGGGTTTGAAATGTATCACCGCATTTGTTAAAATTCAAACTGCCTAAAAGAAATGAAAAACAAGAAGCGGTGCCATGGCACAGCAAACCCGTCCCCAAAAGTCATTTTAGTGATGATGTATAAACACAAAAGGATATATAGTAAAAGATGTCACACATCAGATCTGGAGTAAATCAGGTTAAAACTGACGATTGTATGCCCATTTGAAATTTTAGGCCCCACCCACCTGACACTGACCCCCCTACTGCTAACTGGGGGGGGGGGTGAATCCCCTGATGAAATAAGGCATGTTATAGGATGCAGATTTGAAAGATGTACCTTTAGGTTTTTATTTCATGTTGATTTGGCGAATTTTAAACGAGTTATGGCGATTTTTTTTATTTTTTTTTTACATTTTTGGGGACCTACAGCCAGGGCCTTGGCTCAATTTGGCCCAAAAATTTGTCAGGTGATCAGCAGGTCATACCATCATCCTTGTAATTTTAGTCAAAATTGCACCTGTAGTTTCTTCTTAGAGTTGTTAACAAACAGACGGACAGAGAGACAGACAGACAAACAAACAGACAGACAAACCGAGTGAAAACAATACCCGTTGCCGAACCCCTCCGAGGAGGGAATGGGTAAAAATCCTGAAGCACGTAAAGCTAACATTAGTAAAACAAATTGGAAAGAAATTCTTTAGTTACATGAAAAGTAAGAAGGTATTAACACCAACAAGAGGCTTATTAGTTTTAGAAAACTAAAGGCATACAGCAGCGAAACTGAAATTGCTAAAGTTCTTAATGCTTTCTTCGCAAAGTTTGTTAGAGTAGACATGCATCTTCAGTTCCTTTGTCTTCCTATATATATATTGATGGAGAAACAACAATTAGCAGCATCATGATCAGCTAGGGATATGTTTTGCTTGCAACTTATACAACAAAACACCGGATCAAATAGAGTATCTGCAAGGGTTATAAAGGAAGTGAAAAAGAGAAATATCAAAACCTCTAACCGAAATATTTAATGTATGATTAAGAAGTGGCATTCTACCAAATGACTGGAAACTTTCGAATGTAACTGGAATATTTAACAAGGGTAATAAATCACAACCAGGAAATTACCATCCAATTAGCGTAATGTCAGCTGAATGCAGTTGCTGGAAGCAATAAGTTCATATATATTAGTCAGCCATTTATAACAAAATAATGTCATCAAAACTCACCGCATGGATTCCCGAACAATATTAATGATCGTGTTCAACCAGTCTCCTTGACTTGTACAGTGACATAATGGATATGTACAATAAAACCAAAAAGCGGTGCCAAGGCACAGCAAACCTGTCCCCGACAGTCATTTTAGTGCTGACGTATAAACACAACAGGATATTTAGTCAGAGATGTCACACATCAAAATTGAAGTCAATCGGGTGATAACTGACGATTTTATGCCCATTTCAAATTTTAGGCCCGACCTACTTGACATTGACCCCCTTACCACTAACTGGGTAATGACCCCCGTGATGTAATGAGCCATGTTATAGGATGCAAATTGAAAAATGTACCTTTAGGGTTTTTGTTTCATGGTTATATGACAAATTTGAAAGGAGACAGGGTGAAATATATATATATATATATATATATATATATATATATATATATATATATATATATATATATATATATATATATATATTTTTACCCCCCCCCTTTTTTTTTTTTTTTTTTTTTTTTTTTTTTTTGCCCTACAGCCTGGGACTTGCCCCAGTTTGGCCCAAAATTTAATCAGGTGATCAGAAGGTCGTAGTTTATCATCCCTGTAATCTCAGTCAAAGTCGCACCTGTAGTTTTCGCATAAACTTGATAACAGATGGACAAACAGACAGACAAATAAACAAACAAGCAAACAAACAGACAAACCGAGTGAAAACAATGGATAATCTTGATTTTCAGAATGCATTAGATAAAGTTCCTCCAAATTGACTGCTTTAGAAACTTAAAGTCTGTGGTATCAATGACAAATTATTTAGATGGATTGAGAGCTGGCTTATAAAACATAAACAGAGTTGTAATTAATGGGAAGGAAGGCAAACTGCATGAATGTTACAAGTGGAGTGACACAAGATTCTGCTTTGTGTCGTATAATGTTTTTAATTTATATAGAAGACGTGGATGAAATTTTTTTTTGGTAAAGTAGCTGATACAAAAATTAGTAACAGAACAGATACCCAGAACAAAAACTGATGATTCAAAGAGATGTTTGTTTCATTCATTCATTCATTGCCAGACGCCATGTATCCCAAACGGGGTGGCCAAGGGCTTAGAGTTAATTGTTTTACAGGGAGGGGCACTAATCCTCCACCAACCCCACTTGACACGTAGGGAGAAGGATTCGAACCAGCGCTTGCAACTGCGTGAGTACAGCAGCTTACCAAGTGAGCTATTTAGTAACCTGGTAAAAAAGAGAAATGAATTTTGATACTGACAAATGCAAAGTCCTAAATGTTGGGAGTAAAAGTAAAAAATGCATCTACTTTGTGAATAGTACTCAGCTCCTGAATGAAAGTCAAGAAAGAGACTTTGGAATAATTATGAAAACAATTTAAAACCAATTCGACACTATACTGCAGCAATAAAGCCAACAATCTATTTGGATTTACAGGCATAACAGTCGATTTCAAATAGGAGAATATTGTCCTTACCTTGTAGAAATGCCTATTATGTAACAAGAAAGACAATTAGAAATTAGAGAGAGTGCAGCAGAGAGGAACAACACTGATTACGAGATTACCAAGCAAACCATGTGGAAAACTTTTAGAAGAACTAAAACTATGTAACTGATCAAAGCATGGATTACGAGGAGATCTGTTTTAAGTGTATGCACTCTGTAAAGGTCATTAGAGTATGGTGACTGACAAGTACGTTATCTTAGTTCGGTCATTTAACATTAGAGACAATGGATATACAATTATGGCTAACGCTTCTGGTCAAATGAAGCAAAACACTTTCCTCTTACTATAAATATATGAAACAAAGCGCCTAGGAAAATGGTGGACTCTAATACAGCAATAACAATTTCATGTCGGTTGGATAAATTACTAGCTTCGAATTCCCAGTTCAGTGCAGTCATGGATGAATAATATAATTTATTTTAATTTAACTGTTTCCCTCTTTTTTCATATCATGGAGACTGCAGCTGCAGTGTAGTCTACTGCCGGATAATATTACTTTTCTCTATCAGATGATGTAGCATATTGTTTTTCCCCTTTCTTTCCAGTCTTTCCAGTGAAATTTCTATGGAAATTTCAATGGTAGTTTTCCTGTGTTCTGCGGTAGTCCTTCCCACTTATTTTTTCTGCTGGCGTTGACTGAAGGATTTGGTGGGCCGGAGACAGGCGTCCTGCTTTACTACCCTTATCTTCGCCGTATAGAATTAGATATTATAATAACAGTCTTTTCTGTAACAAACAGCCTCGAAAGGATCAATGACTCTGTTCCTGTGTGCTTGCTTTTGTACTCTCTTATGTACTGTACAGTAACAAGGTAGGGAGGAGAGAGACGAAAGAGTAGATGTACACAAGAGTACGAAAGAGCACGACGTAGTACGCAGCACAGCATGATGTATACTAAGGTGGTAGAGATATGGAGGGATTAGGCCTACACTGCGTGATCACAAGATGAGCGGGACGAATGGCTGCGTGAGGAAAGTTACTTAAATTCTCTCTTTCTGTCTCTGTTTGTCTGTCTGTCTGTCTGTCTGTCTGTCTGTCTGTCTCTCTAGTAAGCAGTGACATAACATGAGGTGAGAAGGGAGCCTAGGTGACATAAGGGCTATGAAGGAAGAGTAAGGAGACGGGTAGCTGTGGAGAAAAGGGAGGGAAGTGCAAGAGAGAGAGAGAGAGAGAGAGAGAGAGAGAGAGAGAGAGAGAGGGGAGGTAAGATGGCAATGGCTGGAGTAGAGAAAAATAATAATACAAAAATAACAAAGGCAAGGAGGGTGAGATTTTAGGTTAAAACAAGGAAGCAAAGGTGAAAGAGAGTTTAGGAAGAGAGGGAGGTTGTTAAATGAGAGAAATGTACTGAAGAACTAAAGAAGAATGATTGTAGAATGGAAGCTGATAACCATCTTTTTTTTTTTTGCATGTCTAGTTATTAGAAGATGTGGAGCATAGCTTCTTTTTTATTGTCATATCGTTTACAGCAGGGAAGATTCTTGCCAAAATATTTTTTCGTACTTTAGCATGTGTATAACGTATCTCAAAAAAAGAAGCGGTGCCAAGGCACAGCAAACCCGTCCCCGGTAGCCATTTTAGTGTTGACATATAAATACAACAGGATATCTAGTCAAAGATGTCACTTCAAGTCTGGAGTAAATCGGGTGAAAATTTACGATTTTATGCCCATTTGAAATTTTAGGCCCGACCCACCTGACATTGTTCCTCCTACTGCTAACTGGGGGGTGACCCCCCTAATGTAATTAGGCATGTTATAGGATGCAGATTTGAAAGGTGCAAGTTTATGTTTTGGTTTCATGTCGATATGACGAAATTGAAAGGAGTTATGAGGAAAAAAAAAAAATTCTACCACTCCCCCCACTTTTTTTGTACATTTTTTTGCACCTACAGCCTAGGCCTTGGCCCAATTAGGCCCAAAATAATCCAGTGATCAGAATGTCATAGCTCATCATCCCTGTAATTTTATTAAAAATAGCACCAGATGTTTTCGCATAAAGCTGTTATGAAACAGACTGACAGGCAGACAGACAGATAAACAAACATACAAATAGACAAACCAAGTGAAAACAATACCCGCCTCCGAGACCTCCCGGGGCGGGGACAGGTAATTAAAATTAAGTTAGGATAGGAATTTTTACGGATGTTTTGTTGTATCGCTACAGCATTCACTCTACAGTACTTGATAATATTATTGATAGTCACTAGTATTGTCATTTTGTGTGAGTGTAGGTGAATACAGCTCCCTCACCTCTGAACTTACACCTTAGATATGACGCATCTCATTTGGTACAGTCGTGGTCATAAAATAATCACCTATCATCCGATACCCCATGCCTCAGGCTGGCTCCTTTGTGCACGGCAAGTCATAGGGGAGGAAGAGGGACTGAAGGGGGGGGGGGCAGAGAGAGAAGGGAAGGTGGGTGGGGGGACAAGTGATGGTGCGAGAGTGGAGGGAGGCAGCACTCCCTGCCTAGACACCGTCTGATGCGAAGCTCTGGCTGTTTTCTCTCTGGTGCTGGACTTAGTCTCAGTTACTGGTGAAGAATTTTAGCCGTTTTTCTCAGTTTTTGCCAATTTAGGGACTTAGTCTCTGGCCCTGAGGAAGAATTTCTGAGTGTTTTCCAGGTTTTCCTGGGACTCTGTCTCTTTTTCCCTACGCCCGCGCGCTTTTGTGTGTGTGTGTGTGTGTGTGTGTGTGTGTGTGTGTGTGTGTGTGTGTGTGTGTTTTTGCCTGCCGTTAGTGTCCCTCACTGTAGTACGACACCGAACCCTGAAGGGGTGCCGTTAGGGCACTTCCCTGAAGGTGGGCCATTAGGGCCTGGTTATAGGAGGCAGTGAGGGCGGCTCTGCTAGATTAGGGAAGACCCAAAAGAGGCAGTGGCGGCGCCTCCTACGTCACCCTTTAGAGGGCAGGGAGCATAGGTTGCCCGTCACTGTAGGGACCTTGGCCACTTTTACTGTTTATTGTTTCTGGTGATAGTCTGAGTGTTTGAGTGTGAGGTGTGTGTGTGTGTGTGTGTGTGTGTGTGTGTGTGTGTGTGTGTGTGTGTGTGTGTTGGCTGAGTGTATCACCTGAGTGCTGTGGGAAACATGAAGGGATCCGGGATCCCTAGGCCCCAGGTGCATTCCCGCTTTCCACTCCCTCAGTCGAGACCCTCCCACCCGTCTCCTGCTGCGGACATGAAGCGGGAGCACTGTCCTTCTGACGCCAGCTCCCACTCGTCGGCTCACGAGGATCCTCGTGCTGATTGAGCTCTTCCCAGGCCTACGGGAGCAGTACCTCATTCGCATGGTACTTCAACCCGTTCTCTTAATCAGCCCGCCTACATGAGGCGATGGAGGAGGTCGCCCCTGCTCCACCCTCTCTCTCTTCCACCAAAGGCACCTCTGCTTCCTTATGTGGAGCTTCCGGCCCTGGCCCAAGGCAAAGCACCTCCGTGAACCGAGCTCTCAGTCCTCAGCCTCACGCTCCCACCTGCGCCCCCTCTCACGAGTCCAGGCCAGCTGAGTCTGCTCTTATTTCTAAGCAGATGGAGGTCCCTCCTGAAGCTCCTGCTGCTACTCGGATCTCCCCCTCTCCTGATCCTGCTATTCCTGATGATGAGGGTTTCACCCTCGTGGCCTGCAAAGGGTCGAAGTGTGGTCGACAGGGAAACAGCCCTACTCCGGCACCATATACTGGGGCTCTCCTCAGGACTCCTCCTGCTGCTCGTCCTTCTGTGTCTGTAGCTGTGCGCCCGCCACCTCGCTTTTCTTTTCCAGCATTCGCGTGCCTGATCAGAAAGGGCACACAACAAGTTACGACGCTGGTGGCTGCACTGGAGCATCACCTGCCAGGGCTACATTGCTCCAACCTAATCGGAAGGGACAGGAGCTCGATGTTGGTGCCGAAGGACGAGGGCGCTTACGACCTCCTGAAAGCAGCTATGCAGGACGAGGCCTCCCCTGTCAAACTAGTCGAGCTGATGCCTGGGCAACAGTCAATGAAGGCCGTCGTCATGGGTTATCCCATGAGGATGCCTGTGGCGATACTGCTACAACACCCCCTGGTCGAAGAGGCAACCCGCTGCCAGAGAACACGGACCAGGGAGAAGACACATCAGGTCTTCATCACCCTGCGGGGTCCTATGATCCTGGTGATCGACCTGGGGAACTGGGGAGAATACCATCTTCGCCCCTTCACCCTAGAGCCACTCCGCTGTTACAGGTGTCAGCGATACAGGCACCACCGTGCCACTTGCAACCGAGCTGTCGTCTGTGCGATGTGCAGTGGCCCGCACAAAACGGAGAGGTGCTTGGCCAAGTTCAAGGCCAAGGAAGCCGTCTTGACCCACTGCCCGAACTGCTCGGGCAAACACCACGCTTGGTACTCCAGCTGCCCCACCAGAGTGGCCCTTGTAGATCAAGGGCGAGAACGTCAAGTAGCTTGGGTGAGGGAGCAACAGGCAATCAGCACCAAACCGGCACCTCCTGGGACTTTCATTTGGGGACAACAACAGCACCGCCCCACAGAACAGATCACATCAATGAACAAGGCAGCATTTCCTCCTCTGCCAACCGCGACAAGCCCTCCTCCACGCAACAAGACAGCAGTCCCTCCACCACCTGCTCTCATCCAGGGCGTCACCTCCGCGGAGGTACACTACCCGAGCTCGCCACTGCAGCAACCACCAGCTGGGGTCACTCCCAGTCCCCCGCAGGCCCCCATACAGCAGAAGCCCGCGTTCACCCTTGAGGAGCTCCGCTCCATTGGCAAACAAATAGCGGAGGCCATAGTTGTGGGCATCAACCAATGCCTAGGGGAAACGCGCCCCACAGCCCCAGTCTCAGCTGCGATCGACAAGATTATTGATCAGCCCATCGAAAAGAAGCAGAGCGGCGCCCCTCAGCCTGCGCCCCTTTCAGGGACTACCAGACCCCTACCATGCAGGGTGGCTCACCCAACACGGAGGGCATGGCCCTGATCCACCGCTCCCCTCCCCCAAGGGGTTCAGAAGCCTCATCGTCCATCCGCTCCACCAGAGAAAGCGCCAGCACCAGGGGCAGCCGACGCGGTGGTCGAGGCCCTGGCCTCCCTGCTGGGCAACAGCCCCCTGCCTCCCAAGATCTGCAAGCAGACACCACAGACCTCTGCTTAATACAGTGGAATTGTTTGGGGATCAGGCACAAGCTCCCCTTCCTGCAGGGGGCAGTCACCAGGGATCAGCCCCACATCTTACTCCTGCAAGAGACCCTGCTTCCCGACAACTCCTCCTTTTGGCTCCCTGGATACACCTCCCATCTCGTCTCCTACGAACGCGGAGACACACGAGGATGTGCCATACTCGTACAAGATCACGTCTTCCACGCTGTCTGTGATCCCCTACCTTTTTGTGGACCAGGTGTGGAGGTGCAAGGTGTTGTGTTACACCTGGCATCCTCCACACTAACTGTGTACAATGTCTACAAAAGCCAGGGGGGCACTCTCGATGTGGGACAGTTGTTCTCCCATGCTGCCTCAGGTCCTGTCTTTATTGGGGGCAACTTTAATGCCCATCATGACTTTCTCACATTGCCCCTTCCATCCAACGAGGCCAGATGGCACATCTCACTCGTTCTCGAGGAGATGGATGGAGTCTCCTTAATAAACAACATTCACGAACCCACCCACATTCGGGGAGGGCGCCTGGATCTATCGTTCATCTCCACCCCCCTTGCTGGCTCGGCTCAGTGGTCTCTCCACCCGCGCCTAGCCAGCGATCACTTTGCAATTCAGGTCAGGCTGCCATTCGCGCCCCTCCCTCCCCCCCCACCTCCCCCACCGAGGTGGGACCTCAGCAAAGCCGACTGGGCCACCTTTGCCAGAGCCTTAACCACCATTTTCGAGGCCTCTCCTCCCGCCCTAGACCTCGAGGGCAAAGCAGATCAAGTTGCCAGTGCTTTTGCACAAGCCGCCTCTCTCGCCATCCCGCAACAGCAATGATCCGTGAAGTGATACCGAGATGGCTGGATCTACTGCGACAGGGTCAGGGAACTGAACCACCGACTCAGTGTGGCATGTAAGCAGTACCGGCGGCACTGCTCATCCCCGCACCGTTGATACCTTGCTGCTGTAATGCAACACATCGTGTCAGAGAAACGCCGCATGAAAGAGGAGACGTGGATCAGATAGTGCAGGACTTTGGACTCTCACTCCACTCTCAGGGAGATGTGGAGGAGAACCCGGTCTGTCTCTGACTCACGTCCCCCCTGTCCACCCTCTCACCCTGACCCAGCCACTGAAGCCAGCCATCTTGCACAACACTTTGCCAACTGCTCCGCTTCCCACAATCTCCCACAGTCCGTTAGAGACAAGCAGGTGCAGTTGTCTACCTTTCGTCTTGCAGCAATTCAGGCTGCCTGTGAAAGGCCTGACCCTGCCGATGTACCTTTCACCAGCGGGGAACTGCTAAAAGCACTGCAGCACAGAGGAGACACTGCTCCAGGGCTCGACGGGCTAACCTATTCTCTGTTATCACATGCCGGAGATTGTTGGAGAGATCGTCTCCTTGATCTGCTCAACCTCTCGTGGTCTGAGGGCCTTTTGCCGAGGTCATGGAAGACAGCTGTCATCCACCTGATTCCCAAACCTCGCAATCCTGCCGCCATGCGCCCTATCTCGCTTCTTAGCTGTGTGGCTAAGACAGCAGAGAGGGTTGTGCATGCTCGCCTTGCCTGGCATCTGGGACCGTTGCACCCGAGGAGTTTTGCTTACCGCCCTGGCAAGATTGCGTCTCACTGCCTTGCTTCCTTCCTCGAGGAGCTTTGAGGTGGACGGGGGATGGCTGTCTTCCTTGATCTCGAAAAGGCCTTCGAGCTGACGAACCCTCTTGTCATCCAGGCAGCCCTTGCCGACAGGGGAGTCGGAGATAGGCTTGTCATGGGTGGAGGACTTCTTTCTTAACCAGACAGCAGGGGTCAGATTCCAGGGGCAACTCTCTCCCTTCTATCATCATCCCAGTGGCACTCCCAAGGGGAGCATTCTTAGACCCCTGTTATTCAATGTGTTGATCGAGAGACTTCTAACTGTTGACTATGTACCCGGCATGACACTGCTCGTTTACGCAGACAACCTGGCACTGGTCTTCTCGAGGAAAGACTGCTTCACCCAAGCACCCATCTTTCTTTCTAGATTGCACAACAAGTGTAATGAACTCGGGCTGAAAGTCAACCTCGAGAAGACCAAGTGCCTACCTTTCGGTCTCCACCCTCCCGAACATCCCCTCTCACTGGGTGGCCGCTGCATTGAGCTTGTCACGCTGCACCGATATCTGGGGATCTACTTTGACTCAGGGCTAACTTTCGTCCAACACATGAGATACGAGAGCGGGCCGCCTCCCGCATTTCTGCTCTCCGCTACCTGTCTAGTCACAGCTTAGGGGCGTCATATGCAGTTCTGCATACTTTCTATGTCCATGCAGTCCGCTCCCTAGTCGATTACAGTGCGATCTGCCGCCCAGGGCTGGCTTCCCCCATCTCCCAGTCCTTGGAGGTACTCCAAAATGACGCTGTACGGGTTATGCTGGGCACTCCACGCTGGACCCGACTGGTCAATTTATGGATGGAGAGTGGGTTTCCATCACTCGCCCACAGGATTGCACTGCGTGCAACGGCAGAAACGCTTCGTTAGTTAATCTTCACTTGACGCAACATGTCTCCATTCTGCTTAAATGCCTGGCTGGCAGGCCCCCAGACCCGTCCCCACCTCAGGATTGGGCTCCAGCCATGGCAGCTCTCTTTCACAAGTTGAGTGTGGCACAAGAGGTGTGCCAAGATCCAGAGCTGGCATGTCCAGGCTACAAACCTCCTGCACCCTGGGCGCCTCCCCCTTTCACCGTTATCAGTCCCACCGACATGAAACCTTGCCACGCAATCCCGGCCATCCTTCGGCAGGAGAGTCTCAGTAGACTTGCTGAGCTCAACTCCTCTGATGCGGCAGTCTATTATATGGATGGCTCTGTTTCGTCCAATGGTTCAGCGGGAGCTGCTTTTGCTTATAGGGGCCATACTGAATCCTGGCGCATCACCATGGGTGTCTCCGCCTTTCAGGTGGAGCTAGTGGCTCTTCTTGGTGCCCTGCGCCATGCCTATAGCCATCGACATAGACGTGTCATTCTCCATACCGACTCCCTATCCTCCCTTCAATGCCTGGCATGTCTCTCTCTAGTTGCCCACCGGTTCTTACTTACTGCCATATTTACAGTGTCCTCCCTTATCCAATGGTGGGGTGGCACTGTGATTTTTCACTGGGTACCTGGGCACGTTGGGATGTGGGGTAATGAACTAGCCGATGCTGCTGCACGTGCAGCTACGTCACTCCCTGATGTTACATATCCGCTTCGCCCCAGTACTTCCAGAGTTCTCTCTGCTATGGCTGGCATTATTACAGAACTTACAAAGGACGACCATCACCTACGTGTCGCTGACGGCTCACGCTCGGCCACTTGGTATGCTGCGGCCACATCATATTCCCCTGTCTTGAACCCTCCAGGCCGACCCAATTATCTCTTAGTCAGGCTCCGGAGTTTACGCATGGGATTCCTATGCTACCATCAGATTGCCAGCTTGAACCCTGAACCGTGCCCCAACTGCTATGAGCGGTCTACTGAACCTCTCTGCCATTACATTCTCGACTGCCCTGCAACTGCTTTTGTTCAAGAGCTCCTTGGAGAGGGCTTTGGTCGCTCAGGCGATGATGAGTACGATGCTGCTAGGGCCATTGGCAATGCAACCTTTCAGAGGCTCCTACAAACTGTACGGGATTATCCTCCTCTCTGTTAACTGCTACTTCCACCCCCCATCATTATTCTAGATCCAACTCACTTTTTTTTTTTCCTTGTTTATTCACCGGTTATCTCTGACGGGCTCTTAGTTTGCCCGTGTCCCACAACAGGTGGGCAAATATTCAACAACAACAACAACAAAGGGAGGCAGGGGAGGGAAAGTAGGTAAGGGGAGGGAGAATGAAATACGAAGTGGTTGGTGGTCACATTATTTGTCTATTTTCTTTCATTCAGGGCGTGATAAAAAGAGTTAATATTCGGTAGATAATGCTGCATTGCATCTTGTATTGCGGCGTTAGATAACAAGCCATAGATAGATGGTGATATCAGTTGCTGGCTCGTGTGAGAAATATACTGACATGATAGATCACACATTTGTGCAGAGCCATCAAGACTGTGTGGGTCCAGATTGTCAATGCGTGGAAGTCAGAGAACGTGAGGACACAGGCCCGCCTCCTCCAGCACACCACGGACGAGCGGGAGCTGTTCAGACGAAATCAGCAAACCATCAACATCATTGTTTCCTCGCTGTGGCGAAGATTGCAAGAGGTTATTAAGAGGCAGGAGGCCACCGGACTACTTACTAAGGCTTTCCTTGTTGGTTTGTCTTTACCAATGTTGGTAAACATTGACACAAGTTTATTTGGGGAGTTTGGGTAGGAGTTTGTTTTATATTCCTTCTAACATTTTATGAGAGATATCGTTATTATATCCACCCACGTGCACAGACATCAAATTTATTTATCGTTTATGCACAATTATCTTAAACTGCCTTTTCATAAAGAGATGCCATAAAATAGTTGACATGCTGGTGACTGTAGTTTCAGAGGATTATGACACAATTAAGAATATTGAGTGCCTACCCCTGCCTCAAATTCGGTATCTATATTCCAATGATATTTTTAGTGTGTGTGTGTGTGAGTGCGCCAAGTTAATAACAGCAAAGTGAGTATAGCAGCCGCTGAGAGACACTCAATTTGTTTTAATAAGACGGCCATTAAATCCAAAACTAATTACATGGAAGGATAGAGGACGTTTCTTATTTAAGCATTACGGAAGGCAATGCCATCCAGATTCCATTCTGCTTCCGAAGTCAAAATATACGGATAAACAAATATCTGGCTCCGCACTGATATTTGATCTGACACGTCAGCTTATTTCTCTCACGAGTTAGCCTTTGATATCACCACCATTCTAAAGCCTGTTAGCTGACTCTGGTATACAAGGTGTAATGCAGCATTATCTACCGAATATTAACTCCTCTATATCATGCCCTGAATGAATGAAAATAGACGAATACTGTGACCACTACTTCGCATTCATTCTGCCTCCCCCACCTCCCCTCCCTCCCCTCCCTCATTCCACCCCCACACGATCACTCGTCCCCCCACCCACCTTCCCTTCTCTCTCTGGCCCCTCCCTCTCAGCCCCTCTTGCTCCACTGTGACTTGCCGCGCATAAAGGAGGCGGCCTGAAGCACGGGGTACCGGATAATAGGTGATTATTTATGACCGCGACCGTACATTCTTGTAGCATGTTGTAGCCTACTCATCACCTACAGTATTATCGTTTCTTTAAATATAATGTAAAAAAGCGATGAAGGAAATTCAAAGATGATAATTATAAGACAGGAGGAGAAAAGATCAAGATAGTAAGAATACAAGGCGTGGTGTTCAAGAGGACTAGTGACCAAACATTTGTAAGGTACACCAGCCTGAAACGGTGATTTAACACGGGTATGTAAAGGTCTGTTTTGACTATCAGGAAAGTTATATATACCCATGCTAACGTAACATGTACGAGTACAGTTCATCAACAGATGGCGAATCTGTGAACAGGAGGGATCAGGTGAGGCTGCTTATTGTCACTTGCAGCACTGCGAGTTGTTCTTGTAGATCACTAGATATAAATATGAGTGAATGAAAACATAAACTGATTAATCCCGTTGTATTTGTGATTATTGCAGTTTGTAATTATATTAAATTAAAACGACAAATAATTAGAAGGAAGATGAGGATGAGGATTATAATGTGTGAAATGAAGATAATAACTGTGATACCAACTGTTAGTGATGATTATGGTGATGAGAATGGTGATGACAAAACATAATTTCTGATGGGTGGTGTATTTAAGCCTTTCATTACCGTCAGCATAACTGCATTAATCATCAAAGAATGCAAATAACAGTTTTCGTAATGCCATGAACCTGGACTGCCAACACGACCACACCTCTGCTTCACTCACGGGCATGAAAGTGATCGTTTCTGTTGAGTAAATAGGAGTGACGGCCTCCGATGGAACAGTCTCTCTCTCTCTCTCTCTCTCTCTCTCTCTCTCTCTCTCACACACACACACACACACACACACACACACACACACACACACACATTCTTCTTGACAGTTGCTTTGGCTGTGAGAAAACATGTAAAAGGAAAAAACGGGAAGGAGAGAGAGAGAGAGAGAGAGAGAGAGAGAGAGAGAGAGAGAGAGAGAGAGAGAGAGAGAGAGAGAGAGAGTGAAAACTAATCCAGCTAATGTTAGACAAAGTTTTCAGCTACTTTATTGTCTAGAAAAAACGACTTCGGATTGAAACGTTTCTTTATGGTGTAAATGTTAAGTTGGGTATGGTAGAGGCATGTTAAGTTAGGCAATTGTGAGTTCGGTTAAAGTAGGCTAAGTCCGGTTAACATAGCTTAGGTTAACTTAGGCTGTGGAAGGTGAGTTAAAAGTTAGTCATGTTCCCATAAGTTAAGGTATATTAGGACTGATTTTCCTTGGTAATGGTACATGAATTTTGGTTAGGTCAGGTGAAGGAAGGACGTCTCAGGGTAGATAACAAGTACTGATTAGTTTTTTTTTTTTTTCTTTTTTTAAGGTTAGGTCGGATTTGGCAAGGCAGCAACAAGAGTAAATGAGTTTAAAACAGATATGGTCAGGCCTGTTTAGGCACGGGATGGGTATTAGGTATGTTACGATAGATTTGACACAGTTGGGCCTAAGTATAATTGACCTTGGTTAAAGCTGGTTAGTTTAGATGAAGCCAGGGTGAGTTAGGCTTGATCTGATTTAGATATGGCTGCGTTTGGTGTAGGGAAGCTATATTGAGTTAGACTACAATATATGTGCTCCATTTAAATTTGATTTCATGAGTGGGTTAGAATAGTCTATGTCTGGCTCGTATATGTTAGATTGTCAAGTCAATAGAACAACAATTTTATCAGTTTATTTTTCTTTGTTAAGTTTGAATGAATTCAGATTATGCCAGATCATATAGTGTAAGACGGACGACTGACATCCAGGACTTGAAATTTTGATTTAGTTGCACCTGTTCAGGTTAGCTTAGTTAAATAAATTTGCGCATATTTGTTCATCAGACACGGGAGATCAATGTGGGGTAGTCGTATCGAAATATTCCAAACAGATATAGTTGTGTAAAGACGTGCTGGTAGTCAGACGGACGTGTGTATCACACATGAATCAACATTTCAAATTATCTGAAATGGCAGTATGAATATAATGATAGCTTTGGAGTGCAGTAAACGTTTTTCATATAACCACTAATATGCACTTTGATAATGTTCTCACATGTTTTCCACAGACTGTTTCACGCACAAACATATTCACTAAAATACAAATTTCAACAGGTATCCTTCACCGTCCAGTCCAAAATGCCATCCACACCCATATCTTGCATGAAGTAATGGCTAAGGACGGATGAAATGACATAAACTGGTGCTCGGTCATCCTGACCAATTCACCCACCAGCTCACGCAAAACACGACTTGAAGATGTATAATAATTGGTACGTATTAGACGTGTAAAAGCCGGCTACATACAAACTGTACATACATACACATATATACATGATCATCTGCCCTTTCTCTATCATTTTCTCTCACTTCCTCCAATCCTGTTCATGCCAAAATTTTCCCCTTCCCTTTGAACCTCCTCCTGAATTTTTCATCCCTCTATACATTCCTGCGATTTCCCCCTCTATTCAATTGCTTTAGTCCTCCCATATCGTCCTTCTTTCTCCCACCCAAGCCGTATATGTCTGTCTGTGTTTTCCCTTCACTCTGTGTTTGTCTCTTTGTCATCCCCCTTTTGTTGATTCATTTATATGTACTTCTTGAGGCTAACTACATTATGACCTTTTGTGTCAGCGACCTTTGCTGTTGCAGAGCCACTTTCATTTTTATCAGTCAAATAATCAATCTGTTGGTTAGGCTAGTCAGTTATCTATATGTTTTACCTCAATCTATCCTCCTTTTTACCGCATCTCTCTCTCTCTCCTCTCCCATATCTTCCTCTCCACTCCCAAAGCTTATTTTTGTACTTATTCTCAAACACCCTCCATACTTGCTTATTCACGCAGACCCTCTTCTCATCCATACTTTCCAAAACCCTCTCCTCCTGATTATTCGCTAGCACCACCCTTTCTTCCTCCTTACTCTCCCATACCCACTTCTTCTCCCTATTCCTCCCTACCTTTCCTTTCCTCCTCAACCACCCCTCCCTCGCTCCCTTCTTTGTCCATGTTTTTGTTCTTGTTACTTTCTCTCTCTCTCTCTCTCTCTCTCTGTTTTGTCTTTATCACACTTGTTCTTTCTTCTGCCCACATCATCTGGTCTCCTTACCTTTTCTCTTCTTTGCTCTACCATCCCACTTCATCCCTACTCCTCCTCCTGCCTCTCTTTTCTATCTTCATTTGTTTTTCCTCCCGTTTTCCCAGCCGCTCCGCCTACACCTATCTCGGCTTCCACACACACACTGTAAAAACAAGAGAGATAGAACTCCGCTGTAGAAGACACATAGGCCAAATTATCCTTGAAGAAAAAACGCTGAAACTTTGTGATATTCGTGTCTAGTTACGTGATAAAATTCGTGGTGCGTCCCCTCTTTACATAAGGGTACAATTATTATTACATGCTCCATGGTCGCCAGTGTCACTTGACTGGAACTCTGGTAAAGTACCACCGACGTCCTTTGGTTATATGTGGATCTTTATTATATGTGGTTCTGAATTATATGTGATTTAACCATACAGTACTTGGGTGTTATTTATCTGTGTATCTTGAGTATATCATGGGCTTAATCATGTAAGAGTCGATTATATGCTCCTCATTTTAACTGGAAATTGAAAGTTGATACTATGTAAGTCCATATTATATTATGCTCTTGATTTTCATACTTCTCACATTTTTAAGAATACTTCATACATGTGTTTCGTCATTGAGAGGCCTATCATATGAATTTTACCGAGCCGTATCAGCATTTAAATTTTGTGGATATTCTTATATGAGTGTATTATTACATGTCTATTACCTTAACTCTTTTCTACTTATGTGACATTTTTATACGAGATTTTCAGTTGTATGCCATCTGTTGTACTTGGCTATCGTTTTTCCGTGGATCTTAGTTATGAATGATCTCGATATTAAGCGTAACGAACCGACAGAGAGGGGGAAGGTCACTGTGATTCAGTACGTATAATCGATGGTTGGTGGTTATATGGTTGAAAAGGTTGGGTGATGTTTGAAAAGACACGAGTTTGATCCCAGACTGGGACTGGGAACAATCTAAATACATGAGTTGTTTAAGGCTCTGACAAAACCCTCGTGGCCCTACCGTAGCGCTCGGTAATTGACAAAATTAAAGCTGACTCTAAACCACGCCTCGCTTTGGAACTAATGGTTTGTGGTCTTGTATGGCCTTAAGGCACTTCCCAAAATGAGAGCCGTTATTGAACAGCTACCACCACCACCACCGCCACCACCACAGCTTGTGCCACCACCATCATCACAGCTACCACCACCACCATTATCATCACAGCTCCTGTACCACCACCACCACCACCATCACAGCTACGATCACCGTCGTCATAATAAAAGCGCCACCACCACCACCACCACAGCTACTGTACCTCCACCATCATATACCACCACCACCAACACCACCACAGCTATCATCATTTTCTGCTCAATAAGATCGTCTGCTCGTAGCATCACTGAAGTAATAGACATAGGAGTGTTGATGTACAACCCCCCCCTCTCTCTCTCTCTCTCTCTCTCGCTCTGCGAATACATATGATACTCCACGGAAATGCCCCAGTGTCCCTTTCACCTATGCATATTTACAATGGGATTAGTTATTTTGGTCCAAAATACCCCTTCAGAAAAAAAAATCATTCGACATGAAACTGGAACTGGCCCATCTGGGATCCAAATCCAACCTCTTGCCAAGTTGCATCAAAATCTTATTTCCAGTTTTGGCAGCACTACACACACACACACACACACACACACACACACACACACACACACACACACACACACACACACACACACAGGAATATAGTAAAATAGATAATCATCCACAAAGCCCACCGACATGTCATAAATACCCCTTTGCTAATATAATTACATTCTCAAGTAAGATAGCCCCTAGCAAGTATTGATTATGAACGATGGGCAATAGCACCGAATCAATGACATGCGAAAGAGTGTGGCACGTAAGGAGACTGCTAGCCCTTAGGGAACGGACTATGGAGTCTATTGTCAATGTCAGATAATTAAACTTCTCATGTGGTATATGTGGGTAGTGAATTTGTGACCCCCTAGGACATTAAATCACAAGTATTTATACCATAACCCAGTTTTTCTAGTTACATTAGAGGGGGCGTTCTTTAGTATGGCTCTTTGACTTCACAAAGAATGTATATTAGAGGAGAAAGATGCCCCAGGTAAAATTCGTCCCATCGTGCTGTTGGAGGAAAGGGTCTACATGCCACTTAGTACTTAGCACTCAGGGGCGTCATTTCAATTTTCCTTGGGGGAGGCGGGCATAGGCTATTTAGGAGGCCCCCCCTACTCCCACATCCCCACATGGGTGGGGTGGCGAGCGAGCATTTTGGTCACATCCAAAGCTATGGTCAGGGAATTAAAGCAGTAAATATATATATATATATATATATATATATATATATATATATATATATATATATATATATATATATATATATATATTGTTACGGAACAGAGAGAGATAATGAACACTTCAAGTGAGAATACTAAAATCACTACTGTCCCGCAAAGTTCCAGGTTCAAAACAAAAGAGTTAGGTAAAATTACAAGTTAAAGTTTAATGCTCAAACTAACAACTAAACATTCAGGACTCATAAGGATAATGTAATGGCAAAACAGGTTACATATATGGTTAACTGCAATAGCATCTATTAACATGAATTTAGCAAAAGCAAATTTATCTGAGTCAGCCCTGATAAATGAGAAAACCGGATAATGCTCAGTTAAAGCAAGATATATTATTCTATCTATCTATTGCCAGACGCCTCAATCCCGTTTGGGATGGCCACAAACTAATCGCCTCCAAGTCACCCTGTCCCCCGCCATTTCACTGCCCTGCTCCCAACTCACACCCCCCTCTCTCATATACCTCTCCACCCCATCCCTCCATCTCATCCTCGGCCTCCCCCTCCCTCTTCCCCCCTCCACCTCACTCACATACACTCTCTTCGTCAGTCTTTCACCCTCCATCCTCTCCACATGGCCAAACCACCTCAGTGTGTTCCTCATAACGCTTCCTATCACATCCACATCCACACCACAACGCTCCTTTATATCCTCATTCGTCAGCCTGTCTCTCCAAGTGACTCCACAGGCTCCTCTTAAATAACTCATTTCCACTGCTCTCACTCTTGACTTGTGTCCTTCCAACAATGTCCAAGCTTCACTTCCGTACGTTAGAGTTGGTATCACAATACTGTCATGTAGTAACTTTTTCACTTCCATGCTCACTTCCCTGTTTCTTATCACTGCTTTCAAAGAACCAGCAACCTTTCTTCCCTGCTGTACCCTTTCAAGCACTTCACCCTTCAAACCTACATCCTTACTCATCACACTACCCAAGTACTTAAACGTACTCACATTTTCCAATTCCTCACCATCCAACCTCGCTGTACATTCACTAACTTCACCTCTCTCAAAGACCATCACTTTACTCTTCCCTACATTCACCTTTAGATTCCGTTTCTTACACACTCTCTCAAACTCATCCACCAAGCCTTGCAGCTCCCCTTCGTCTTCACTCAACAACACAGTATCATCTGCAAACAACAGTACAGGGAGTTTCCAAACACTATCCTCTCTCACCAGGGCCACTCCAACATCCACTACCCTACCTTGTACCTCTTTTATTACCCCATCCATGTACAGATTGAACAACCATGGAGACATGACATCCCTGTTTCAAACCAACTTTCAAAGAGAAAAATTCACTTAGTTCACCATCCACACGCACCGCAGCCTTTGCACCATCGTACATACTCTTTACAGCATTCAACAACTTCCCATCTACTCCATATATTCGTAACACTTTCCACAATCCTTGTCTATCCACCCTGTCATATGCTTTCTCCAAATCCATGAAAGCCGCATACAACTTCTTTCCCTTCTCTAGAAATTTTTCCACTAAAGATCTAAGAATGAATATCTGATCTACACAACCTCTTCCCTTCCTAAAGCCTCCCTGTTTTTCTCCAACTAATTTCTCTGTTCTTTCTCTAACTCTGTCTACAAGTATCCTACCATACACTTTTCCTATTATACTAAGAAGACAAATGCCCCTATGATTACCACACACTTCTTTTTCCCCTTTTCCTTTGTACAAGGGAATAATTATACCTGACTTCCAGTCCTCCGGGACTCTACCTTCCTCCCAGGCCAATCTGCACATCTATTATATATTATTACAGATACAAAATATTATTAATAATGGCTGACATTAAAAACTTTACATGAATCACAAAAACCTTACCAGGCCTACGAATTAATGCCTTATGCTATACCGTACAAGAAAAAATGTAATAACACTTATACTCAAATTATACAGCAGCTAGATGGTCGGAGACTTCCTGAACACTCACAAGATAATACACTATTCAAGGGAGGACAGAGATGTGAACCAAATGAGGAGTAGATCTAAGTGGCAATTAATGCAGAGATTGAGCTCATTATATAGGGGCAGGCAGAGCTTGATAGAAGTTGTAAGAAGGACGCGCAAATGAAGCCATAGGGGACAAAGAGTTGACACTCCTGCTCTGAACAACAGAAAGAACGACTTACTCTACTATATGGGGGAGAAGGGGGGAGTGAGGTAGAACACGCAAGTCTGGTCACTATGGAAGCCACGAGGCGAATCGTGATCAAACATGCAGCATACTGTACGTTAGAATTATACAAAGGATGATGAAATCATAGGCTATGTAACACCTCCCCACAAAGAAAAAGAAATTTACAAAGGAAATTTCTTATTACTCTAAAACAATCTGTCTAAAGTCTAGATAAGCAATCTGCAATAACATTTTCTTTCCCCTTGACATGTTGTATGTCTAATGAATACTCCTGAAGAAGTAGACTCCATCTTGTCAATCTCTGATTTTTATCTTTAAACTTACTAAGGAATTTCAGTGGGTTTTGATCGGTATAAATGACTATGGGGTCAAAACCAGAACACAAATAAGATGAAAAATGCTGTAAACCCAAAATCAAGGCCAAAAGCTCTTTCTCAATAGTGGAGTAGTTCTTTTGAGATGGAGTGAACTTCTTACTGTAATAAGATACAGGGTGTTCAATACCCTGAACATCCTCTTGCAGCAAAACAGCCCCAGCTCCTGTATCACTTGCGTCAACAGCCATCATAAAAGGCTTAGCGAAATATGGAGTAGCGAGCACTGGCTGACTTAATAGGATACCTTTAAGTTTACTGAAAGAGGATTCACAGTTATCGGTCCAGACAAGTTTAACTCCCTTTTTCAGTAGGTCTGTAAGTGGTGATACAAGAGTTGAAAAGTTAAGAACAAATCTCCTGTAATAACCTACCATTCCCAAAAATCTTTGTAGCTCTTTCCTACTTTTAGGTCTGGGAAGATCACTTATAACCTGAACCTTAGCTCCTGGTGGTGCAACGTGTCCATCACCAATTACTTACCCAAGGTACTGAACTTTAGCTTGACCAAACTCACACTTTGATAAATTAGCTACAAGATTAGCCTGAACCGAACGCTCAAGAAATTTACTGACATGGCATAGGTGATCTTTCCAGTTGTCACTGAAGATTAATACATCATCAATATAAACAACACACCCTGCCAAACCCTCTGTTACAATATTCATGAGCTTCTGAAAAGTGGCTGGTGCATTCTTCATACCATATGGCATTACAGAACATGCAAAAGTCTTTCCTAGTGTTACAAAACATGAGATATCCCTAGCACGTTCAGTCATAGGTACTTGCCAGTATCCCTTTAACAAATCAAACTTACTTATGTACCTAGCCTTTCCGATCTTGTCTATGCAATCTTCCACGCGAGGGAGAGGGTAAGTGTCTGTTTTGGTTATCTGATTAACACGTCTGTAGTCGATGCAAAACCGCTGTGACCCACCTTGCTTAGGGACTAGAGTGACAGGAGAACTCCACTCGCTCTGACAGGGCTCAGTCATCTTGTGGTCCAACAGGTAGCCAAGCTCCTTCTGGATGAGAGGAACTTTCGCTGGGTTCACACGGTAAGGAGGCAGTTTAATTGGCTTTGCGTCTCCAATATCGACATCATGCATCAACACAGTGGTTCTTCCTGGAGTGGCATGGAACACTTGCGGGTACTCCTGCAGTAATACCGAAAACTCCTGCCTTTCCTCGGGAGCTAGATGAGAAAGCTTAGTCTGGAGATCATTCATGATATCAGGATTCTTCCCCAAACTATCACTCAGGCTCATACTGCATGGGAGAACTTCACTTGCAGACTTGGGTGGAACAGCTACAGTGCAGACTGGGTTATTTTCGTCCCGCCTGTGATATAACTTTAGCATGTTGATGTGACAAAGTTGCTTGTTCTTTCTACGATCTGGTGTGGCGATGACATAGTTGACATCACTGAGTTTCTTCTCCACGAAATAAGGACCACTAAACTTGGCTTGAAGAGGTTGCCCATGCACCGGTGGCAGAATCAAAACCTGATCTCCTGGCTGAAAGTGGCGTAACCTGGACTTCTTATCATACCAAGTCTTCATCTTCTCCTGAGCAGCTCCTAAATTCTCTCTCGCCAGCTGTAAAGCAGTGGACAGCCGTTCTTTGAACTTCATCACATACTCCAGCAGGTTGACGTCATCTTCCACCGACAGCCAGCATTCCTTGAGTAGCTTAAGGGGTCCTCTTACTTCATGGCCGAACAGTAGTTCAAAGGGTGAGAAGCCCAGTGATTCATTTGGAGATTCTCTTGCGGCAAATACAACGAATGGAAGACCTTTATCCCAGTCTTTCTGATGTTCCAAACAGTATTTCCTGAGCATCGATTTGAGTGTTTGATGATATCTCTCCAACGCTCCTTGGGTCTGGGGATGGTAAGCTGAAGACGTGATCTGGGTGATGCCCAACTCTTTCAGAGACTGCTTGAAAACATTTGACATGAAATTACTTCCCCGGTCTGACTGTACCTCCTTGGGCAGACCAAACTTGGTGAAGAACCCCAGAATTTCCTTAACCACGTTCTTTGCTGAGATATTTCTAAGTGGAATGGCTTCAGGATAACGAGTAGCTATATCAATCAGGGTCAACATATAAGAAAATCCTGAAGAAGTCTTAGGAAGAGGGCCCACAATATCCACCAACACACGGGTGAAAGGCGCCTCAAAAGGAGGAATGGGAACTAGAGGTGCAACCTTTTCGGTCTGATTACACTTCCCCACAACTTGACAGGTGTGACAAGACTTACAATACCAGGAAACATCTCTGAAGATACCTGACCAGTAGAAGTGTTTCAAAATGCGTGCCACAGTCTTCCTCACTCCAAGGTGTCCTGCCAAACTGGAATCATGAGCCACTCTAATGATATCCTGCCTAGAAACATGAGGTATGACAACTTGATGTACAACCTCCCATTCACAGTCGGCTGATGCTGTTGGGGGTCTCCACTTCCTTATAAGTACTCCTGACTTTATATACTAACAAGTAGAAGCACCAACTGACTTCCTCACTGCAAGCAGAGTTAGCTAGACCTTTCAACTCAGGATCAGCAACTTGGAACTCAACCAACTCTTGACGAGACAAATTGTCAACACTACGGGGTACTGCCTCATCTGGTGAGTGGTCTAAATTAGCAAGAAAAGTGTCAGCTAGGATAACATCATCATCATTATTATCCTCTAAATCACCAGTAAGTTTAGACTTAGCCCTAGTGACAGCACATGCAGAGAACACATTAGGGACATCACAATCCTGGGTCGCAGTCACTGGTTCACTAGACAACTGAGGAGCTGGACACACTTGACTTCCACCAATATCATTTCCAAGTAAGAAAGTTACACCTGACATTGGGAGTGTCTCAACCAACCCAACCATAACGGAACCATTAACAAAACCAGACTCTAAATTCACTCTGCACAGAGTGACAGAGAAGTAATTATTCCCTACACCTTGTAAGATTACAGTTTCATCAGAGGAATTAACATTAGAGCCTAGAACACTGGTCAGCATAAGGGATTGGCAAGCACCTGTATCACGATATATTTTAACTGATTTCCTGTTATTACTGTCCAGAGGACTGACAAAACCATCAGACAGGAAATTAGCACATGAACTCTTGAGAGTGTCACCCACGTTACTGCTCAAAAGAGGAGCTTCATCATGAGAATTTAATTTACCCCTCAAAGCAGGTTCAGTTAACTCGGTTAAAGAATTCTGGAAACGCTCAAGGGTGGACACTAGACCAATTGACTGAATATTGAAAGACTCCTTTTTGTTCACATCACGCTGTCTCCTGAAACATTTCTCCGTAGTATGACCAAGCTTACTACAATAAGTACATTTACTTTTCTGAAATCTAGAGATGGAGCTGAGAAACATCAACTTTATTCTCTTTCCTGTTACATGTACTCTGAGAAGAGGCAACGTACTTAATCTCAGCTTTCCTTTTTTCTTTAGAATATCTCTTGTGAGTGAGAACATATTCATCAGCTAAAACTGTAGTATCAGACAAATTATCTATTCTTTTCTCATCAAGATATAGGCTTACATCTTTATTAATACACCTTTTGAAGTCCTCCAGCAAAGTCATCTGCTTAAATTTATCAAAATCAGAATTTACATTCTTAGAATTTAACCACTGCTCTAACAGATCTTCTTTGATTTTTGCATACTCAACATGGGATTGCTTATCTTGCTTATAAGTTGTCCTAAATTTTACTCTATAGGCTTCAGGAACAAGCTCATAGGCCTTAAGAATCAAGCTCTTAACTACATCATACTTATCAGATTGATCCTGAGGCAAAGATCCATAAGTTACTTGAGCTTTACCGGTGAAAACACTCTGTAGGGGTACTGGCCAATACTTTTTTGGCCAATTAAAACCTGTAGCTACCCTCTCAAACAACTGAAAATACTTTGTAATATCAGATTTATTAAAAGGAGGGACAGGTTTAACATTTTTAGCCACATCAAAATCATCAGAGCTAGATGATCCAGTTCCACTTTGTTTCATGCGATACTCATGGTCTGCCTGAATCCTAGCAATTTCAATTTGTGCCTGTGCCTCCTGAATACGAGCCTGAGACTCAGCCTCCTTAGCACAAGCCTCCTGCAGGGCTAGCTGTAACTTAGCTATTTCAATCTGCGTTTGCTCATCTGGAAGAGTTACATTAAACAAGCTTTTTTTAATCATGTCAACAATTTGATCTTTAGACTGATGAGAGCGAACAACAATTCCCAATTGTTGAGCAACAATCTTAAGTTCATTCTTTGTTCTGTTTTCTACATCACACACTGTTTGCACATTTGACAAAAAATCTTTGGCTTAATCAAGAGTAGTAATAGTAGATATCATGAATAAATCACAGTCACAAAATATCAAGCAATATCCTTATGATAATATCCTGAATATCCTGATAAGAGGTCGCCAAATTTATGTTACGGAACAGAGAGAGATAATGAACACTTCAAGTGAGAATACTAAAATCACTACTGTCCCGCAAAGTTCCAGGTTCAAAACAAAAGAGTTAGGTAAAATTACAAGTTAAAGTTTAATGCTCAAACTAACAACTAAACATTCAGGACTCATAAGAATAATATAATGGCAAAACAGGTTACATATATGGTTAACTGCAATAGCCTCTATTAACATGAATTTAGCAAAAGCAAATTTATCTAAGTCAGCCCTGATATATGAGAAAACCGGATAATGCTCAGTTAAAGCAAGATATATTATTACAGATACAAAATATTATTAATAACGGCTGACATTAAAAACTTTACATGAATCACAAAAACCTTACGAGGACTACGAATTAACGCCTTATGCTATACAGTACAAGAAAAAATGTAATAACATTTATACTCAAATTATACAGCAGCTAGATGGTTGGAGACTTCCTGAGCACTCACAAAGATAATACTGTACACTATACAGGGGAGGACAGATGTGTGAACCAAATGAGGAGTAGATCTAAGTGGCAATTAATGCAGAGACTGAGCTCATTATATAGGGGCAGGCAGAGCTTGATAGAAGTTGTAAGAAGGACACGCAAATGAAGCCATAGGGGACAAAGAGTTGACAATCCTGCTCTGAACAATAGAAAGAACGACTTACTCTACTATAAGGGGGAGAAGGGGGGAGTGAGGTAGAACACGCAAGTCTGGTCACTATGGAAGCCACGAGGCGAATCATGATCAAACATGCAGCATACTGTACGTTAGAATTATACAAAGGATGATGAAATCATAGGCAATGTAACAATATATATATATATATATATATATATATATATATATATATATATATATATATATATATATATATATATATATATATATATATATATATATATATATATATATATATATATATATATATATATATATATATATATATATATATATGTATATATATATATATATATATATATATATATATATATATATATACCCACTGGGGGTAGGGGGGTTTTCAAGAATACTCCCCCAGTATCCCTGCTTGTCGTAAAAGGCGACTAAAAGGGTTGGCGGAGGGTTAGTGCCCCTCCCCGGAAAACAACTAACTAAAAAAACAAACAAGAAGCCTCGGACAAGGACTGACCAAACGATGACGACCCAGGACCGGACAAAGGACTTGGTAATGAGTACATGGAATGTAAGAGGAGCGAATGATGAGGTGAAAGAGAGAGAGATTGTCCAGGTGCTTGAGGGTGCGAAAGTGGATGTATGTGGAATAACTGAAACAAAATGGAGAGGAGAAAGTGTGAGAGAATGGGAGTATGGATGGGGTATATGTGCAGGAGTTGGTGAGAATGAAAGGGCAAAGGATGGAGTATGTATAGTTGTGAGTAAAAGATGGAAGAGGAGCATAAGACAGTATGGATCAGTTGGGTCAAGGATTGTGTGGGTAAAGTTGAAAGTTGGAATACAAATGTGGGCGATTGTGTGTGTGTATGCGCCAACGCAAGATCGTGCTAGAAGAGTGAGAGAAGAGTTCTGGACAAAGGTGGAAGTGTGCATGGAAAAGTTTGGAAGGAATGAGAGAGTGTTTTTGATTGGTGATATGAATGGTAAAGTTGGGAATGTGAAGGTGGATGGAATAGTTGGTGAGTGGAGTGTGCCTGCTGAGATAGATGAGAATGGGAGTGCGTTAGTGGACATTTGTGCTGGGAGGGGGTTGGTGATAGCCAATACCCTCTTCAGGCATAAAATGATCCACAGGTATACATGGCGAGTGATGAGAAGGGTGAGTGGTGAACTGAATGAAAGGAAGGCAATGACTGATTATGTGTGTTTGGATGAAAGGATGCAAAGATGTGTAAAGGATGCAAGAGTGTATAGAGGTTGGGGGAGTGGACTTTCTGACCACTACTTGGTGGTGGCCAGAATTAGAATGCAAGTAAGATGGAGGAATAGAAGAAGGGAAAGACGAGAGGAAGGAGTAGTTGCAAGGAGAGTGGAAAGGTTACAAGAGGATGAGAAAAAGGCAGCGTATAACAGAGAAGTGGAGGAACGATTGGGCAAATATGAATTGGAGCAGATGGGAGACGTGGAAGGTGTGTGTAAGATATTTACAGAAGAAATATGTGCAGCATGTGATGTGGTGTGTGGAAGGAAGAGAAGACGGAGGGGGGTGCAAGGAACAGCGTGGTGGACTGAAGAGGTGAAAAAGGCTGTGGCACAAAAGAAGAAAGCATACAATGAATGGATGAGAAATAGGGGCGTGGAAGAAGTTGAGAGACGGAAGAGAGAGTTATATGTGGAAAGAAAGAGAGAGGTGAAAAGATTAGTAAGAGAGAGTAAGAGAGTGGATGAGGAATTTGGAAGGAATTTGAGTGTAAAGTGGAGGGACTGTAAGAAAATGTTCTGGAGAGAAGTGAAAAGAGTAAGACAGGGTGGAAGTGAAGTTAGCAGGGGAGTGAAAGATAAAAATGGTAGATTACTAGTGGAGAAGGGAGAAAAAGTGAACAGATGGAGAGAACACTTTAAGGATTTGTTGAACGTAGGGGATGGAAGTAATGCGAGTATAAGTGGCTGGGGAATGGCTGGGAGAAGGAGGGAAGTGAGAAGACAGGAAGAAATTAGTAGGATAGAAGTTGTGGAAGCAATGAAGAAAGTTAAATCGGGGAAAGCCCCAGGAATTGATGGAGTGTGTGGTGAAATGGTGAAGCATGGGGGAGAGATAGTAGTAGAATGGATGTGGAAGATGTGCAGATTGGCCTGGGAGGAAGGTAGAGTCCCGGAGGATTGGAAGTCAGGTATAATTATTCCCTTGTACAAAGGAAAAGGGGAAAAAGAAGTGTGTGGTAATCATAGGGGCATTTGAATTCTTAGTATAATAGGAAAAGTGTATGGTAGGATACTTGTAGACAGAGTTAGAGAAAGAACAGAGAAATTAGTTGGAGAAGAACAGGGAGGCTTTAGGAAGGGAAGAGGTTGTGTAGATCAGATATTCATTCTCAGATTTTTAGTGGAAAAGTTTCTAGAGAAGGGAAAGAAGTTGTATGCAGCTTTCATGGATTTGGAGAAAGCATATGACAGGGTGGATAGACAAGGATTGTGGAAAGTGTTAAGAATATATGGAGTAGATGGGAAGTTGTTGAATGCTGTGAAGAGTATGTACGATGGTGCGAAGGCTGCAGTGCGTGTGGATGGTGAACTAAGTGAATTTTTCTCTTTGAAAGTTGGTTTGAAACAGGGATGTGTCATGTCTCCATGGTTGTTCACTCTGTACATGGACGGGGTAATAAAAGAGGTACAAGGTAGGGTAGTGGATGTTGGAGTGGCCCTGGTGAGAGAGGATAGTGTTTGGAAACTCCCTGTACTGTTGTTTGCAGATGATACTGTGTTGTTGAGTGAAGACGAAGGGGAGCTGCAAGGCTTGGTGGATGAGTTTGAGAAAGTGTGTAAGAAACGGAATCTAAAGGTGAATGTAGGGAAGAGTAAAGTGATGGTCTTTGAGAGAGGTGAAGTTAGTGAATGTACAGCGAGGTTGGATGGTGAGGAATTGGAAAATGTGAGTACGTTTAAGTACTTGGGTAGTGTGATGAGTAAGGATGTAGGTTTGGAGGGTGAAGTGCTTGAAAAGGTACAGCAGGGAAGAAAGGTTGCTGGTTCTTTGAAAGCAGTGATAAGAAACAGGGAAGTGAGCATGGAAGTGAAAAAGTTACTACATGACAGTATTGTGATACCAACTCTAACGTACGGAAGTGAAGCTTGGACATTGTTGGAAGGACACAAGTCAAGAGTGAGAGCAGTGGAAATGAGTTATTTAAGAGGAGCCTGTGGAGTCACGTGGAGAGACAGGCTGACGAATGAAGATGTAAAGGAGCGTTGTGGTGTGGATGTGGATGTGATAGGAAGCGTTATGAGGAACACACTGAGGTGGTTTGGCCATGTGGAGAGGATGGAGGGTGAAAGACTGACGAAGAGAGTGTATGTGAGTGAGGTGGAGGGGGGAAGAGGGAGGGGGAGGCCGAGGATGAGATGTAGGGATGGGGTGGAGAGGTATATGAGAGAGGGGTGTGTGAGTTGGGAGCACGGCAGTGAAATGGCGGGGGACAGGGCGACTTGGAGGCGATTTGTTTGTGGCCACCCCAAACGGGATTGAGGCGTCTGGCAATAGATAGATAGATAGATTTATTAAACCAATTACTTCCTGACACACACTAATGGATATTTTAACATCGGCAGTATTTCTGTGTGAAGTTGAATATGTAATTTAAAGTGCATGGTAAAGTACATATCACTGCATTATATGCTAATGACCTTGGATAATAGACCAAATAGCAATTAAAATATTTGTATTGGTGAACGCTTAAACTGACTTCATTCTTATAGCCTAATGAAAAGATAATGAATATAAAATTGAGAATGACAAGTTGCAAACTTGTAGATGAATTAAAAATGGAAAGCTTTTTAGCTTACTAGCCCCCAAAATTCCAATAACCATATAAAGTACGGTAATGTGAAAAAGTAAGCTCTACATTAAGAGGTGCGAGAAATAAAATGATGGTTATTAAATATGGATGAGGCTCAGGTAATAATAGTATTTTAATTTCAAAATTCATTAGAGGAAAATGAAAATTAAACTACATATATTTAATGCATTGAAAATGAATAAACTACTGCAACAGTGAATATCTCCGTGATCTCTGCTTTGCAAAGTTATCAACCAGGGTGTTAAAGTTAAGATTTTTAACAAGTTCCTTTTTTCTGAGGCCATAAGTAGCAAGTCACCAAGCAATCAGTTCTCACTGAGGTTCTTAGATATGTCTTGACTAAGCTAAGTACTGGAAAAAGTCGTTCATTGCCTGCAGCAGTTACTAGAAGGGTGATAGGAATTTTGATAATTTTCACTGCTTCTGAATAAGCACAATCTAATGGTTTGAGATCATCATATAATTCAAATAGATCCTTTGGCTTGTCACTGTTACTTAAAAAATGTCTTTTTGCAGCAGGTATTTGGGAAACTAGAAGAATTTGTAAGACTGTACTGTAATAGAAAGCTTCTCATATTCTAGAAAGTCTCTGGAATTGCAGTCAAGTGCATTCATTGCTTCTGTTAAGGGCATTTTTGTGTGACGCGAATATCAAGCTCTGAGAGAAATCTGTCTAAAATATCAAAATAGGTTCTTTTGATTTCAGTGTTTGGAGCAATACAAGTATTCACCTCACTTCTCCCTAGCGCTGAATCAGTTAAGAAGCTCTTTAGTCTTGATGATTCTGAATTCTCTTAGGTATGCCCAACTGATTTGAATATTCCAAGTTGGTATCAGTCCCTATGTTGAAGCAAAATCTTTAGCTTTGTCGAAAATATCAGAGAAAGCCTCATCAGTTCTCAAGACCTGCAATTCTTTAATAGTTGACTGTATGAGAAAACAAGCTTCAGATAGTAAGGCTTCCTTTGCTTGAAGCTGATCTGACAAACTATTGATAACTCTAAGGAGTTGTTCAATAATATGTAGATCCATTACGAACCTGAAAGACTCTAACTATTTGTACAGTCCAATTGCTTCTGCTGCAGCTTCTGAATCAGAACTCTTTGAAACTGTATGAAGCACTGATAGCAAACTTCCATAGCGAAGCTTAACCTTTGATATTGACCTATAATAGTAAGACCATCTAATTATAGCAGGTCTTTCTAATGTCAAAACCTGAAGATCTGCTTTCTGTGCCTCTATGAAAAGTTGGTTCCTTGTGTTACTGTTAGTAATAAATGTGTCAGGTGTATTAATAACTGAAAAAAATGAAGAGAGGCCACTGGTATTCTTTATGTAGTTACCCGGTACTAAATTAAGCCTGTGTGCATGGCAATGTATGTATACTGCTTGGGGAATTTTATCCCTTAGTCTCATCCACTCATTACACTAGCATCATCATAACACTGAGCTACACAGTTAGACCAAATTAAACCAGATTGTTCTATCTCCTTATATATGAAATCAGCTAAACTTGCAGCATCAACCTTTTCCATGTGATAGGTTCCAATGACACGTTCCTTCACAATACCCTCAATAAAGTACCGCACAAGAATAGCCATCTGTTCATTTTTTGACAAGTCTTTCGGTTCATCAACCATAACTGAAAAGTACTGGGCTTCTTGTGCTTCAGCACAAGTTGTGTCTTTGATATGTCTTCCAACAACTGATATCAACTAATTCTGGTACTGAGGACTTGTGTGATGGCCATATCGTCGATGTAACTTTTGTTTTAGAGAGGGATTTGACTCAGCAGTTAGGTGAAGAATTGTTACAAAGTTTCCTGAATTCAATGGCTCACCTCCCTCATTATGTCCATGAAAAGACAGATACCTGCTTCCTAAGATGAATAAAAGTTTTTAATGATAGCCAGAATACAGTAAAAAAAGGTAGCTTGATGCTGAAGTTACTGTAACTGAACAGCGGGCTAGGAACATTATTTACACAGACATCCTTTAATATACCTAGTATATTATTATGATTATTACACACACACACACACACACACACACACACACACACACACACACACACACACACACACACACACACACACACACACACACGATATACTTCACTAAAAACGTATTGAGGCTAAATACAAATTATTTTAATTTCACGGTGTTAACCTTATATATATTTTTCATTAATTATACTTGATTTGGAGGCCCGCTTAGAAAGCTTGGGTAGGGGGGGCGAGCGCCCCTCGCTGCGTCCCCCTAAATGACGCCCCTGTTAGCAATGTAGTTGCCAGACATAAAAGGAAATATAAGAGGTAAAACTAAATATCTCTCCCCACTTTTTTTTTGTTTCGTTTCTACGCGCCGGGAATACGTGGGTAGAATTCTTCCGCCCCAGTACCCCATAATCACAATGACCAGAAGATAGATAGTCTCAGTCTATCCCAGCTTTGCCAAAACTGAAGTCTCAGCTGTGTTCGGCATTTACCAAAAGGTCACTGATACAGACCCAGGTCCATATGGTAGGCCTATCACAAATAAAATTTTCGTTTTATTCATTATAATTAAGGCCTTCCACAACACACACACACACACACATACACACACACACACACACACACACACACACACACACACACACACACACACACACACAGAGAAAGAGAGCATAAATGTAAGATAAAAGATAGCCAAAAAAAGAGAAGAGTGTGAGCCGAGAGTGGGAGAATGAGAGTCAACACAAAGGCGGGCGATCAGCTGATAGAAGTAAACAAGATTCAGCCCATGAAACGAGATGGTGGCGGTGGTGCTGATGAAGGGGACTGTAGTAGTGGTGGAGACTGTGGTGAGGGTAGCGGTGGTGTTTGCGGTTATGGCTGAGGTAATGATGGATATTGTGCTGGTGACTGTAGTGGTGGTGCTGGTGGTTGTGGTAGGGAGATGAAGTTTTTGTTGGTGGTTGTGGTGTTAAGGGATTGTGGCTGCCATGGTGGAGATTGTGGCTTTGATGGTGGTGGAAATTGTTGTTGTGCCGGAATTGATAGGGTGATGAAGACTATGACTAATGGTGATGGGATGGTATAGGTTGTTATTGTGGTGAATACTGTGAATGCGGTGATGACGACGGATGGCGCAGATTTTGATTACAGTAACAGTGGGAGGAAGATTATAGTTATGTTGGTATTGGTGAAGATAGCACTGCATGTGGGGTTTAAGAAATTATAGATCTGGGTGTAGCTGTGGTAATGATGGTAGTACTGGTGATCACTGACTCTTGTTTGTAAGCCTAAAGACTGTGGTTGTGGTGGTGGTGGGGAGGAGGATTTTGGTTGTGTAGGTGGCAGTTGTGGTGGGGGTATGTCATTATCGTCATGGTTGTGGTGGTTATGGTGATTGGTGTATAAACAAGTTGTGAGTGATAGTGATAAGAATAGTAATAGTGGCTGTGTGGCTGTAATGCAGTAAAAGAGAATATAGTTATTATGTTTGTGGCAGTGGGGCTTGATGGTGGTTTTACTGCTGATGGCATTAGTGGTGATGGTGATAATGATAACTCTGGTTATGCAGGTGATAGAAATATTGATGAAGATAAAGATCTTTAAGACAGTTGTAATAACTGTGATTATCGGTCATAATTGGGATTACGATAGCAATTGCAGTTATGAGAATTCGTGCTACTGTTAAGATATTAGTGAACGTGATGACTACTGCGGTCGTAATAGTGATGGTTGTAGTTGCAACTGGCCTTGTGATGATGTTATACAAGCTGACTGATGGCGATGATTGTTGTTTTTAGTAGTTAAGAGATGAGCAGTGCCGCAATGTCGCTGATATTAGTGGTTATGGTGATGCCACGTAATTTTGAGATAGGTTTTAACCACTGTGTACTGTAGTTTCAGGGTATGGCTTTTACCATTGCATACGTGCTAACGCCAAACAGTTTTATTTAGCCTTGGAGTGGCTTCCTGTCCTTTCAGGATTTAGGTCGGTGCTTTCTTCAACTGAATTAAATCGTACAACAATAGTCACAGTCTGATCATAAAGCGGTGGTCAAAATACAGTTCTTTGCCGATAGCCAGACTGAAATCATTTGGCAGTACCAAAAAAAGAAAATCGTTTTCGGTAGGTAGAATAATATTAAACCATCCAAACCATCCTTTATGTGTTGATAATAACAGAAATAAGAGTAAAGATTGCAAAAGTTTTAGATAGCCGCAGTAGTGAAGATAAAAGTTGTAGTCATAATACACCTCTTATTGGTGGTAAGCCGCTAGTGACTGGTACTGTTTGCTGTAGTATTTATAACGAATGTCATAACAAACCCATATTGATGATTTTATTGAAGGAACAGTGGTTTTTGTTAATTATCGGCCATCGTTATCAAGGCAATTCGGTACAGTGTGTGTGTGTGTGTGTGTGTGTGTGTGTGTGTGTGTGTGTGTGTGTGTGTGTGTGTGTGTGTGTGTGTGTGTTGCCGAAATATCTCGAAATGTTGTAGACGAATTTTCGCCCAGCCTTCAGGGTGCAACAATGTAGATGTGCAGAAGCATATTCCTTTTGGTGTGGATTTGATCAAAGACAACCGGATGGCAGTCGTCATAAATTTTTTAGTATGGACTGGCTTTTTGTGAAACGCGATGACTTAATTCTTTAGAGGTTTGCTCTCCTTATTCAGATTTGGTTTGTACGTAGCTTGTACCTGTGCCAAGAACATATTTTGGTGGGTGATTAGAATTCGGCCCCCGAATGCTTTTGTTTCGATATGAAGCTGTAATTCTGATGTCAGTATTGAGAGCTACGCATGGTTTGGTGTGATTTTCATGAACACGACGAAAATATTTGATTAAATAACCACAATGGACATAATGACCAGTAGAGACGGTGAGGGGTAGGGAGGACGAGAAGAGGTTAGCGGGAATGACTATCGAGAAAAGTTAAAGCTGACAATGATGGAATTGCTGATGGGAAAGTGGGAGACAAAGATAAGGTGGTGGTGAGGTTGGAGAAACAGCAGAGGGAGGAAAGTATATGGCTATGGAAATGAGGACGGGGAGGGAACGCGCCGACAAAAAAAAAAAAAAAAAGGAAGAGAGAGAAAAAGAGCGGACTGAGGACGTGGGTGAGGAAAAAATGGACGGTGGTAATGGAAGTTGAATGGGAAAAAATGCTTTAGTGGGAAAAATACACGTTGGGAATATGAGAAAAGGTGTAAAATGGGATGAACAATTGTCGAAAATGAATTTAAATGAAGACAAGAAGCCTTGACTTAGCCTAGACATTTCCTACGATTTTATTTAAACATTACAAAAGCTGTTTAAGATGATTTTGCCGTGTGACCTTGAACTTTGACCTTTCGTTCTATTAATATAATAAGTAAACCCCCGTGTCTGACCTCAACTCTTCCAACAACTTTGTCTTAAATTAAAGACCTTTTGTTCTGCTCACACACAGACACTCACGGATGGAACTCCCACCTTGTCCTGTGAACGTGATTGACTGTTTGCAAAATCGGATTCTTTTCGTTCTTCTCCACCCTCAGGCTTAGTCGATGTAAGCTCAAAACACTTTAAGTTATCTTTTACCTGTGGCTTTGACATTTGATCTTTCCCTCTGAACTTCACCTGTCACTGACTATTATCAAAATCTTATCATTTTTCCTTGCATATCCTTGAACCGTTCAACAATGTTTGGTGGATATCAGATAAAAATTGCTGAAGCTGCCTTAGCTATATGACCTTGACCTTTGACCTGTTGTTTTCATGCCTTTGATCATGCCTTGTGACCTTGACAGTCGACTGATTGTTCACAAAACTGAATTCATTCATTCTTTCCCTACTTTCAGTCCTTGCGCAATATTAAATCTAAGTCAGGTAATTGCTGTTTAAGTAGACCTTGCCATGTCATATCTGACCCAGTTCTGTAACCTTCACATTTGACCTAGTCTCAGAAGCGATAGGTCTAACTTTGAGTTAATCCTAGACCCTTCCACCAATAGAATTACCTCTGAATTTAAATTGCTCAAGTTATTTTGTCAACACACACACACACACACACACACACACACACACACACACACACACACACACACACACACACACACACACACACACACACACACACAGATGCCGACCAAACAATGCCTCGCTTTCGCTGTTATGAGCTCCTTGGTAAATATGAATAGTAGGGGACGTGTGAGAAAATAAGTTTGGTGAGAGAAGTAGAATGAAGAAATCATACTGACTAAACATAAGAGAGGAATTAAGAAAAAAAAAAATCTAAAGGAATATAAACCGAAAATGCATGGAAAGGAAAAAAAGTAATGGGGAAGAGAAGTAGACGAAGAAATTTGGAAAAGGATGCAGAAAAATAAACCCGGAACGAATGAAGGCGGAAGAATAAGTAAAAAGTAAGAAGAAAATAGAAAAACTGTTTTAGGAGAAGAATGTGAGTATAGAAATTTTGCCCCTTGAAAAGAGGCCACTCCTAAGCTGAAAGTAGCAAAAAATAACAGTGAAGGCTTTACACAGACAGAAAAAGTTAACGGATATGGTTTGTTAAGCCGAAGAGGACCAAAAGGACATTACAAAACTGAGTGAAAAAAGTCTGGCGGTAAAAAAAAAAAAATAATAAAATAAAGGAATCAGAGAGAGAGAGAGAGAGAGAGAGAGAGAGAGAGAGTATGGAGTAAGAAAGGTTATGGAAAATGAAGAGCAATAAGAGGGGAATGCTAGAGGAAATGTGAAAAAGTAAGGGAGAGTAGGGAGAAAAATATCAAAGTGGGGGGATGGGGAAGGATGGAGCAGGGAAAAAAGAAGACCACTAAGGGGACTGGGTGAAAGCATGGGGAGTAATGGTGTGTATGGGCAGAGGAAAGCAATACGGTAAGCTAATTACGCAAAGGAAGAGGAGGGAGGGAGAGTATGGGGAAGGAAGTATGAGAATGGATGGACTGGAGTGATAAGGAAGGAGCGGGGGGGGGGGTGGAGAAACACTATGAGGAAGACAAGTATTGAGGCGGAGTTGCTTGGGTGATGGGGTAAAATGGAAAAGCAAAATTTAAAAAAAGGGAGGGGGGGGGGATGATAGACAGGGAGTGGGAGTAGAAGGAAAGTAAAGAGTGGATGAGGAAGGAAGGGGTGCTGTGAAAGGGAGCAATAGAGTGGAAGGCAAAAGGGGGATGATGGATCTTGAGGAATGCTACTAGCGATACTCGTAAAAACGAGCCTATTACCCCACTTACTGGGGATGGCGTAAGGCTGTGAGAAGGAAGTGGGAGGGAGAAAAAAAACGGAAAAATATACATATAGATAAATGTACAGGTAAATATAGAGAGAAACTGAAAAAAAAAAAAGATAGATCCATCGATATAAAGATGAATAGCTTGGGATGGGATATGTATATTTTTATTTTTATTTTTTATTTTTTTATGCTAAGAAGGAGGAACCACAGGCCACAAGCCGGCAATAACTGTTCCTTCCAAGAGAAAAACAAAATACAAGAGAGAATCAAATTCAAGATCCGATCGTTTCGACATGCCTGGACCCACTGCGTTTGAAGGACTGGAGATGATAGGAAGCAGGAAACAGAAGGAGACAGTTCCAGAGTAGATCTGTTGCATAAATGAAGGACTGGCAGTAACGGTTAACTCTTGCATTGGAGTTGGACAGAAAAGGGATGAGAGTTTGCTGCTAGACGGGTGCTACACGCCCGTCGTAGAGGTGGAGGAATGAGAGCACACAGTTCAGAGGAGCAGTGACCATTGAAGTAGCGATAGAAAAGAGATAAAGATGCAACAGTGCGGCAAAGAGACAGAGGTTGAAGGGAGCCAGTAAGAGAAGGAGAGTTGATGAGACGAAAAGCCTTTGACTCCACCCTATTGACAAGTGCTGTATGTGGGGAGCCTTCCCACACATGAGAAATGTACTCTACACAGGGGCGGATAAAATCCGTGTATAGAGTCAACAGTTGTGCAGGGGTAATGAAGGAACGAAGTCGGCTTAGCACACCTAATCTTAGAAGCAGATTTGACAAGAGATGTAATATGATCTTTCCAAGATAAGTCCCGAGTGAATGAAACCCCAAGCATGTTCAACGATGACGCAGGATTAAGTTAAATATTATTAAGCATTAGTGGGTACACCTGTTGAAGATTTTGACGGGATAATAGGTGTAGAACTGAGTCTTTGATGCATTAAAAACAAATTATTTTTATCCCAGTCAGAGATACGAGCCAAGTCAGACATTAGGTGTGCCATAGCCTCATCCCTTGTTTGTTCAAGTAACTGCTGAGATGGACGTTGCGGGTACTGAATGGAAAGGTGAAGGGTGGAGGCATCAGCGTATGAGGGATAGGGTTAGATGTACAGCTTAGATGGTCATTGACGAATAAAAGGAAAAGAGCTGGTGATAAGACAGAGCCCTGAGGAACGCCACTGTGGATAGATCTAGGAGAAGAACGATGACCGTCTACAACAGCGGCTATAGAATGACCAGAAAGGAAGCTATAGATGAAGGCACAGATAGAAGGATAGAAACCGTAAGAGGGCAGTTTGGAAATTAAAGATTTATGCCAGACTCGATCGAAAGCCTTTGAGATGTCAAGTGCAATGGCAAAGCTTTCGCCAAAGTCCCGAAAGGAGGATGATCAGGAGTCTGAAAGGTAGGTGAGAAGATCGCCAGTGGAGCGTCCCTGACGGAACCCATACTGACGATCAGAAAGAAGATTGCAAGGGGAAAGATGCTGTAAAATTTTTTTATTAAGAATTGACTCGAAAACTTTTGAGACACAGGATGTTAAAGCAATTGGACGATAGCTGAAGGGTTGGGAATGGTCACTCTTCTTTGGGGCTGGCTGAATGAGAGCTAATTTCCAGCAAGAAGGAAAGGTACAAGTTGAAAGACAAAGGCAAAAGAGTTTACCTAGGCAAGGTGTAAGCACAGAAGCACAGATCGTGAGGACAACAGGAGGGACTCCGTCAGGCCCATATGCCTTGTTAGTACTGAGGCCTCTGATGGCAGAAAATACATCAGCTGAAGAAAATTTAATGTCAGCCATGAGGAAGTCAGAGGGGGGAAGTGATGGGGGAACAGCACCGGAATCGCCTAAGTTGGAATTGGAGGAGAAAGTCTGAGTGAAGAGATCTGCTTCAGAAGAAATAGCTACAGAACCATCAGAGTACAAAAGAGGAGGGAAAGATGGTGAGGTAAAGTTGTTAGGAAGGTTTTTGGCAAAGTGCCAGAAGGAGCGGGAAGAATTCGACTTGGAAAGTTGAGAGCATTTAGTACGGATGAAATTATTTTTAGCAGAGCGAAGAACAGACTTAGCACGATTCCGGGCAGAAACTTAAAAAAGATGTGGTTCAGGGATGGGTTGGCTCTGGTGTCTTTTATAGGCCCTCTTCTTGTAGTGGACAGCATTAGAACAAACGTGATTAAACCAAGGCTTTCTTGCATTAGTCAAAGGATATGAGAAGGGAATGTATGCTTCCATGCCTGAGGAAATAACCTCTGTAATGAGCAAGGGACACTCAGATGGCTCCCGGCCATGGAAGCAATAATCATTCCATGAAAAATGAAAGAAATACTGCCTGAGGGCCTCCCAATCTGCAGCTCCAAAGTGCCACAGTCGACGTTTCTTAGGAGGGTCCACTGGCCATACCGGGGCGATAGGACAGGTTAAGGTAATAAGGTTGTGATTGGAGGAGCCCAACGGAGAGGAAAGATTAACAGTGTAAGGAGAAGGATTAGTTGTAAGGAAGAGGTCAAGTAGGTTGGAGCTCTCTCCAAGGCGGTCAGGTATATATATATATATATATATATATATATATGTGCTGTTTATGTTCATATACATACATTATATACATTATGTATGTAGATATAAATTGTACATACATGTATATAATATACACATATATGTAAGCTGACTACAGGAGAAATAAAAACAGAGACAGTAAGTACTTTCTTGGAGAAAGAAACACCGATGTGGGACTTAGTGTGTATTGACGTTTTGCCTGATGGCTTCCTCAGAACACAATTGCTGAATATACAGTACACTACATTTCCTATATATATAGCAGAAGGCAGTGGGGGTGTGAGGGGGGGTGAGGTATTGGCTAAGGGTGGTAGGAGGAGCAGGTAGTGTAAGGAAGGTTAGGTCCAGGGGAAAGGGATTACAGATCCCGTCACAAGGATGGAGAGAAACAAGGGACAGGTGAAGTGGGAAGTCCTTAGGGAGCGGGAAGGAATGTTGGGTAAGGAAATAGAGGTCACAAGAGGAAAGGGATTGCCGATCCCAGCACAGGTGTGTGTGTGTGTATGTGTGTGTGTGTGTGTGTGTGTGTGTGTGTGTGTGTGTGTGTGTGTGTGTGTGTGTGTGTGTGTGTGTGTGTGTGTGTGTGTGTGCGCACCAGTGTTGTACGGTATATGTGGGCAAGAAGCAGGGTGAAGAAAGGGGATGGGGATGGATGGGAAGGAAAGAGGGGTGATGTTTTGTGTTTAGGGGAGGTGGTGTGAGGAAGCTAACCTATTGTCAATATATTTTGCCATATAATCCCATAGGTGATAAGATCCGCTGTTCTGTTCAATGGTATTGGATCATACTGTAACAGCTGCCTCCAAACATTTGCATCTTTTTAAGTCTGCTTCCTTTAACAAAATTTTGCATTTTCCCATTTCATTACATGACCTGTAATAAATCTGTGAGCTACACATGCGTTGTTGGTGTTGTACTGGCTCATTGCATTCTTGTGTTCTTTTGTTCTGTCTTCGAAATCACGCCGTGTTTCACCGATGTAGACCTTATCACATACTGTACATGGAATGGAGTAAACACCTCTCCCGCCTGCGTTGCTGGTTCGTACCCTGTGTCTGACCAGATCACCCACTGAATTTCTTAAAAACCGAGCAATGCTGTTGCTCGTATTGTTATTGGGCAGGACTGTACGTGTCACATCAGTGGATTTCTCAGCCGTTGCCCGTTCCCTGATAACCCTGGCATGTTTTCTGGCACTGGATATGTGTTTTGGATACTTCAATTTAGAAAATGTGCTATCTATGTACTGGAATTCCTCTTTCAAATGATCTTCACTGCAGATCCTCAAGGCTGTTAGGGAGAATCCTGTTAATATACTTTTCTTTATTCTAACTTTATGGTTGGAATAATAGTGAATAAGGTCATGCCTATTTGTGGCTTTCCTACAGTATACACTTTAAATTCCAACTTAATGTCGGTCCTAATGAGCAGGGTATCCAGAAAGGACAAGCAACTGACGGCTTCTTCTTCAAGGGAATACTGAATTGACGGTTTCACTTCATTAACTCTGTCCCGCAGATTGTTTATGTCGAATGCCAGGTCAGTGGAGAACCCCAGGTCATAAAAAGGGCAGAAAACACGTGGGAATGTCCGTCAGGTGTCTGTGAAGGGGGAGGTGGTAGATGGGAATGTAGTACAGGTGACGGGAATTAACTCAGCTCCAGTACCAAGCAGACGTTCGACCAGTGAGAAGTATAACGAGTTAATAAATATAATACACGGAGGCCAAGATAGATATATCACTTCAAAACCGTTTAGAACGAATAATTCAGAACCAAGATGGTTAAACAACAGATTAAAATCTCTCATAGGCCAAAGGAAAGGATTATATAGAAAAATAAAAAGTGGAGAGGAACACGTACTTTACCGGTACACGATTTTAAATAGAGAAGTAAAGAGGGAGATAAGAAAAGCAAGGAGAAGTTAAGAAATTAAGGTTGCTAGTGAACTGAAAGAAAACCCCAAGGGTTTTTATCAAATGTACCGTACGAAAAATAAAGATAGGATAGGACCACAGAGAACAGAATCAGGTGACATTACCAGTGAAGATAAAGAAATGTGCTCCATCCTAAATAATTATTTCATATCAGTATTCACCAAGGAAAATCTAAGCCTGGTCCCTCAAGCAGCAAATATTTACCATGAGAATACGGAAAATATTCTTAGTTAAGTAACCATTAGTAAGGAGGACGTATTGAAAGAAATTAATAAGTTAAAACCTCAAAAATCGCCAGGTCCGGACGATATATATGCAAAAATTATAAAAGAAACCAAAGAAGAATTATGTCAGCCACTTTTAACATTATTTAATGTTTTATCAAATGTACCGTACGAAAAATAAAGATAGGATAGGACCACTCAGAACAGAATCAGGTGACATTACCAGTGAAGATAAAGAAATGTGCTCCATCCTAAATAATTATTTCATATCAGTATTCACCAAGGAAAATCTAAGCCTGGTCCCTCAAGCAGCAAATATTTACGATGAGAATACGGAAAATATTCTTAGTAAAATAACCATCAGTAAGGAGGACGTATTGAAAGAAATTAATAAGTTAAAACCTCAAAAATCGCCAGGTCCGGACGATATATATGCAAAAATTATAAAAGAAACCAAAGAAGAATTATGTCAGCCACTTTTAACATTATTTAATGTTTTATCAAATGTACCGTACGAAAAATAAAGATAGGATAGGACCACTCAGAACAGAATCAGGTGACATTACCAGTGAAGTTAAAGAAATGTGCTCCATCCTAAATAATTATTTCATATCAGTATTCACCAAGGAAAATCTAGACCTGGTCCCTCAAGCAGCAAATATTTACGATGAGAATACGGAAAATATCCTTAGGAGATTGGGAGAATGTTTGTGAGAAGAAAGTTGGATGTGTTAGCTCTGAGTGAAACGAAGATGAAAGGGAAGGGGGAATCTATGTTTGGAAGTGTGAATGGAAGATTGTCAGGTGTTGATAGAGGAAGGGCAAGAGAAGGTGTGGCCTTGTGAGTGAGTCTGGAAGTACAGAAATGTGTGGTTGAATGGAAGGAGGTGTCATCAAGACTGATGTGGGTGAAAGCGAAATTTGAACGTGAGTTGTGGGTGTTTGTGAGTGCATATGGGCCTGGTAGTGAAAGGGATGAACAAGAGAGGGAGTCTTTCTGGAATGATGTTGATGAGTGTCTGCAGAGTTTTGGAGCGAATGTGAATGTGGTAATGATGGGAGATCTGAATGCTAGAGTGGGAAATGTAGCAGTTGAAGGCGTAGTTGGTATGCATGGTGTGCCTGGAAGAAATGAAAATGGGGAACGAATGATAGCGATGTGTGTTGAGCGAGAGATGGTGATTGGGAATACGCTGTTTGAGAAGAAAGATATTTATAAGTATACATGGGTGAGACAGGAGGGTGGAAGGGTTGTTGATAGAGCTTTGATGGACTATGTGGTTGTGTCTAGGAATGTAATAGGAAGATTGTTGGACGTGAGAGTTCTGAGAGGGGAGGGTGGAGGTATGTCTGACCACTACTTGGTGGAGGGAAAGTTAAGAGTAGGTAAGAAATGGGTGAGAGCTAGGAGGGTTAGGTGTGGCAGGGAGGTTTTGAAAGTGAGTGAGTTGGATAAAAGAGAGAAAAAGATAGAGTATCAGGAGAAATTGAAAGATGAGTGGAACGCAGTGAAAGATCGGGAAAATGGCAGCGTGGAGGAGGAATGGCAGTTGTTTAAGAGTGCTGTGGTGGGGCATGCAGAAGAGGTGTGTGGTGTAAGATGTGTGGGTGGTGGTGTAAGAAAAGGAAGTGAATGGTGGTGCGAGGAAGTAAGTATGGCTGTGGCTGAGAAGAGACGTGCATATGAAGTGTGGCTGCAGAGGAAGGATGAGATGTCATATGAAAGGTATAAGGAAAAGAGGAATAGAGCGAGAAGGGCTGTGCGTGATGCTAAAGTGGCAGTAGATGAGAGGTGGGGTAGGCGGCTGACAGAGAATTTTCAACAGAATAAGAAAATGTTTTGGAAGGAGGTGAAAAGGGTGCGAAAGGGAGAGTCTGGGAAGGAAGAACGAGTAAAAGCAGAGGATGGAAGGATGTTAATTGAGATGGATGCAGTAAGGAAGAGATGGGCAGATTATTTTGAAAGACTGTTAAATGTAGAGGAGGAAAGGGTGGCTGAGATTGTGGCGAATGGAAAGGTGCAAGGAATAAATGTGTTGGGAGAGTTGAATGATTCTTTGATCACGAAGGAGGAAGTGGAGAAGGCAGTAAAGGAGATGAAAACAGGGAAAGCTGCAGGTATGGATGGGTGTGCTGTGGAATGCCTGAAGGGTGGTGGAGTGACTATTGTTGACTGGTTAGTAAGATTGTTGAATGTGTGCTTTGAGAAAGGTATGGTGCCAATTGACTGGGCAAGTGCTTGTGTGGTCCCGTTGTATAAAGGCAAGGGTGATAAGTATAAATGTACTAGCTTTAGGGGCATAAGTCTATTGAGTGTTGTAGGTAAGGTCTATGGTAGAGTGTTAAATATGAGAGTTAGAGAGGGTACAGAGGGAGTGATTGGTGATGAGCAGTGTGGCTTAGGAGAGGGAGGGGATGCGTTGATCAGGTGTTTGCTGTGAGACAAGTGTGTGAAAAGTATTTAGCGAAAGGCAAGGATGTGTTTTGGGCATTTATGGATTTAGGGAAAGCGTATGATAGAACTGATAGGGAGGCTTTGTGGACTGTTTTAAGAATGTATGGACTTGATGGTAGGTTACTAAAAGGGGTGAAAAGTTTTTATGCAAATAGTAGAGCGTGTGTAAGAGTGGGAAATGCTGTGAGTGATTGGTTTCCCGTGAGAGTGGGGCTGCGACAAGGATGTGTGATGTCACCTTGGTTGTTTAATATTTACATGGATGGTGTTGTAAGGGAGGTGAATGCAAGAGTTTTAGGTGGAGGTCTGAGTCTAGTGAATGTTGATGGTGGAGAGTGGAATCTGAAGCAGCTGCTGTTTGCAGATGATACTGCTCTGGTGACTGATTCAGAGGAGAAATTGAGACAGTTGGTAGAGGAGTTTGGAAGGGTGTGTGAAAGGAGGAAATTGAAAGTAAATGAGAATAAGAGTAAAGTGATGAAGTGTACGAGGTTGATAGATGGTAGGGGGATGAATATAGTTTTGAATGGTGAGTTGCTTGAGGAGGTAGATTGTTTTAAATATTTAGGGTCACATGTTGCTGTGGATGGAAGAATAGATGCAGAAGTGAAGTTTAGAATAAATGAAGTAGGAAAGGTGCTGGGAAGAATGAAAAAAGTGTTTAAATGTCGTTCGCTTAGAATGGATGTAAAGAGAAGGCTGTATGAGGGTGTTGTGGTACCAACTGCATTATATAGGGCTGAAACATGGAATATGGGTGTAGCAGAGAGGAAAAGATTGAATGTACTGGAGATGAGGTGTCTGAGGAGTATGTGTGGAGTGACGCGTATGGATCGGGTGCGAAATGATGAAGTGCGAAGGAGAACTGGAGTTGTTCGGGAGATGGCTGGTAGAGTTGAGCAGAGGGTGTTGCGATGGTTTGGGCATATGGAGAGAATGGATAATGAGCGATTGGTGAAAAAGATAACTAGATCTGATGTGAGAGGTATAAGGCTGAGAGGAAGACCACGAATAGGATGGATGGACAGTGTGAAGAGAGCGCTGGATGCCAGAGGGATGTCTGTTGAGCAAGGAAGAGTGGCTGTGCGTGACAGAAATAAATGGAGAGAAATTTTGAATGAATAAGTGATGACGCAGCCCTGAGGGGATATTCTCCCGCATTTGGTCTGATCAGCTAGTCAGGTCAGGTGCGGGTAAGGGGATGGGTCTGTTATGATGTGGCAGGGGTAAACCAGTTCTGCTGTCGGGCCCTGCTGCGGATGTCACTGATTGCATTGCGCAGTTGACCCTTGTGCGGTGTGGTGCAGTGAGGATCTGTCCGTTCTCCCCTTTGGGGCTAAGATGCGAATGAATGTGTTTGAATGGATGAGTAAATGGGGAGTGTGTCGTCCTGTCTCGGCTACCTCTCTTTCCTTGGGGGAAGCAGCCTAGGTATATAGATAGACAGAAAATAACCATCAGTAAGGAGGATGTATTGAAAGAAATTAATAAGTTAAAACCTCAAAAATCGCCAGGTCCGGACGATATATATACAAAAATTATAAAAGAAACCAAAGAAGAATTATGTCAGCCACTTTCAAAATTATTTAATGACTCTTTAAGTTCAGGAGAAGTTCCAGAGGCGTGGAAGACCGCAAACGTAGTGCCCATCTTTAAAAAGGGTGATAAATCAGCTGCGTCGAATTATCATCCGATAAGTCTAACGTCAATAGCAGGAAAAATGTTAGAGTCAATTTTGGCAAATAAGATTAGAGAACACTTAGAAAGATTTAATCTTATAAATGAAAGTCAGCACAGATTCAGGCAAGGACGACCCTGCCTCACAAACTTGTTGTCATTCTACTCGGAGGTCTATGAGGCAGTAGATAACGATAAAGCTTACGATGTTATTTATCTGGACTTTAGTAAAGCTTTTGATAGGGTCCCACACGAAAGGCTAGTTAGCAAGGTTCGAGCACACGGTACAGACGGCGATATCTTAAAATGGATAGAATCCTGGCTCAAAGGACGAAAGCAGAGAGTATTAATAAATGAAACTAAGTCGGACTGGGGATTAGTAACTAGCGGTGTACCACAGGGTTCAGTACTCGGTCCCTTATTATTTATCATATATATAAATGATCTAGACTTAGGAGTCAATAGCAGAATCAGCAAATTTGCCGACGATACAAAAATTGGGCGTATCATTAACTCGACTGACGATTGCCATAACTTACAAAAAGACCTCGATACATTGTCCAAATGGTCTAAAACTTGGCAAATGGAATTTAACGTTGAAAAATGTAAAGTACTTAACCCGCCCCGTCCCGTCGACGTATGGGTACGTTGCAACGATTTGCATTTGCCAGTCCCGGCGACGTACCAGTACGTTGTGCAATTGCAAGGTCCCTAATTTGCATAATTTTCAATTTTCGCGCGTGATTTTTCGTATGTATACAAGGGACACCTTCCTCTATTCCTCTACAAGATGCCAAGCAGGGACAATGCCTTACACCGCATAACCTCTCCCCTCCCCCCCTCACGCCATTGTCTTGGCAAAGGACCTGTTACCAGTGACCTGGCTAGTAAAGATATTCAGGGCCAGAGTGATTCCCCAATCGATGACAATGTGGAGGACAATGTTTACATAGCATTAGAAGAAGAAACAGCCAGAAATAATGATCAGGTAATGTGGCAAAAAAAGGTCAGGTATGGTGATTAGTTAGTGAGTGAAACAATACTTATAATGCCTATATTACTGCTTGAAAACCAATATACTCTCATACTACATATACATTCGTACCAAGTAAATAAATAAATACCGTTTATGAGTGGATAAAATGGTTACCCTCCCATAGAACTCGTTTTCTTTGGTGCCAGCATGTTAGAAAATCCAGTCAGGTAAGGAGGAACTCCTACCTGGATTGGGTATTTTAAACCTCAGGTGAGCGATTTCTCTATGAATTTTCGATGTTTCTCACCAAAAGCGAAGGCTTTAGCCAAAAAATTTTTTTTCGAAAATACCTCGGGACTGGGGGATGTCGGAGGTGCGGAAAACCTCGGGACGTGACGGGTTAACATAGGCAAGACCTTTGGAGACACTAAATACAGCTTAGATAACAAAGAAATTAGCCAATCGGAATGCGAGAGGGATCTAGGAGTTATGGTTAGTAACGACCTTAAACCAAGGCAACAGTGTATTAATGCGAGAAATAAAGCAAATAGGGTCCTAGGATTTATTTCGAGAAGCGTGAGCAATAGATCATCAAAAGTAATACTGAAACTTTAGCTAGCATTAGTAAGGCCACATTTAGATTACGCAGTACAATTTTGGTGTCCTTACTATAGAATGGATATTAATTCATTAGAAAATGAACTGAGAAGAATGACAAAAATGATACATGACGTCCGGAACCTGTCATATGAAGACAGACTGAAAAAAACTAAGTCTGCATTCACTAGAGAGGCGTAGAGTAAGGGGAGAGCTAATTGAGGTGTTTAAGTGGATGAAAGGTATAAATAAGGGAGATATTATCAAGGTACTTAAAGTGAGCATACAGGATAGAACTAGAAATATTGGTTTCAAACTAGAAAAATTCCGGTTCAATAAGGAAATAGGTAGAAATTGGTTTGGTAATAGAGTAATAGACGAATGGAATAAGCTACCTATTAAACTAGTTGCTGCCTCTTCCATTGAGAGTTTCAAGCATAGGCTAGATAAGCATATGACAAAGAGGAGGTGGATATAGAAAGATGAAAATCTTATAACCAATACTAATTCATAAATTTTCCTATTCAGGTTACACTATGATAGTCTCTATTCTCCTTTCACACTTTCCTGTAAAATGTCCACGCTAGTTTTTCTATACTACGTGGTGTTCTTTCTGACTTTTTCCTGCCGGCTTCGGCTGGAGGGTTTGGAGGGCGGGGGAGAGCCTTCTTTGCTATCACCAGAAGTATTCACAGCATCCATGGAAAGCATTTTCAGTAAACTTGATTGTTAGAACAAAGGGGTAAGGAGAAAACCTAAACCATTTATTATTTGCTAATGACGAGACATTAATATTTGCAAAATCTGAGACAGCCGAGGCATTGGAAGAAATGTTACGGTACGTGATCTAAACAGAGCAAGTCTGAAAGTAGGATTAAAGATGAACTGGAGCAAAACTATGTTGAATTCAAGTACACCAAAGAGCGTCAACAGAATAAGTGATGAAATTCTTGAAGAAGCCGCAGAGTACAATTGTTACTTGGGGCAAAAACTAAAGCTAACGAAAGACCATGATAGCGAAGTAAAAAACCTAATACAGTTGGAGAGAATGCTTGCCGTGAACATGAGGCATCATCAAAAGTAGGTTGCCAATATTTAAGAAACGAACGGTACGGTTGTGAGGCCTAGAAACCGAGAAAATCGATGGAAAAACAACTAATCAGTTCTCAAAGAGCAATGGAAAGGTCAGTGTTGGGAATATCTTTGAGAGATACGAAGAGATCAAGTGAGAAGAAAGCGCAGACTAAAATCATAAAAGAACAGAAATGGAGGTAGGCAGTTCATGCAGTAAGAATAAGAGGTAACGATGGAGCAAGTGGCTGACTAACTGGACTCAGAAGAGATTGAAAGCGTAGCTGAAAAAGGCCTGGAAGGAAATGGAGAGATGAGATACTGACGTTCGGAGGCAAAACCTGGCGGAGGCTCTCTCAGGTAAGGAATTTGTGGAGAAAGTTTTTTGTTCAGCAGTGGTCTTGCAGTAGGTGATTATATATATATATATATATATATATATATATATATATATATATATATATATATATATATATATATATATATATTGCAATTACCAAAAGGCATAGGAGTTATTTGCAAGATGTTTGCGTAAGGAGGGGGGCAGATATAGGTAGTGATCATCAACTTGTTGAGTCAAAGATTAAAATAAAACTTAAGAGAAACATTAATGGTAACTGTACAGGAAGTAATAATTATGATTTTGATGAGCTGAGATGTGATGAGAACACGAAGGAAAAGTTTCGGTGAGAATGTAGGAACAGGTTTCTAGTCCTGCAGACTTTGATGGAATCTGAAGACAATGATATAAATCAAATGTGGAGAGAGGTAAAAGAGGTTTTGCATGATAGTGCTAAGGTTACTATTAAGAAAAAGGGAAAAGCGAGAAGGAAAACGTGGATGTCAGATGAAACATGGAATGTAGTTCACAAAAGGAAAGAGATGTAGTTAAGAAGTGAAGAACAACATGTTGATGGTCAGGTAGTTGAAGTACTTAGAACAAAGTACTGGAGTTTACATTCTGAAGTAAAAAGACTCGTTAGACGTGATAAGAGGAGGCTATATGTTGAAAAGGCAACAGAGACAGAAATTAAATTATGTAAATTGTGGTAGGTGGGGGCGCTCACCATCCACTCACTCGATGTAGTGCTGCTCTCGGGTGTCTGCCTTTTCCTCTCCATCCTTCTTTCCTTCCATTCTCTTCTGTCTTTCTTTCCTTCATTCTTTCCTTGTCCTTCTACCTACGGGTGACTTTACACTCCCTCTTTTGTCTTTCTTTCCTTCATTCTTTCCACTTCCTTCAGCCTGTCGGTGACTCTACACTGAGTGACAAGCCAAATGGTTTCCTGTGCACCAGGAAACCATTTACTACGCTGGGTGGTAACCATATAACCAAACTTTGGCGCCTGGTGGTTTAGTGGGTAATTATTGCGCTCCAATCGGATTGAGCCGGTGAAAGTTTATATCCAAGGGATGGTTGGGGTTGATTGCTCATATAATGCCACTCAGGGATGAGTGAGGCTGGTCACTCTCATCTTAAATGTCAAGACCAACTGCCTAGCCCCGGGCTCCTACGCTCCTCATGGGGCAATGTAGGATTGGATGATGGATGGATGGATAAATGACGGTCAGAGCACAAGAGCAGCGTATCAGGCCATAAAGGAGTTAACTGGGACTGAAATGAGAAGGAAGGAAATACCTGTACGAGACAGAGATGGTAATTTGATTACTAAACTTTGGATATAAAAGGAAGGTGGAAAGAGCATTTTGAATCAGTTTTAAATAGACCAATCCCAGCTGAAGAGGACATTTTGCCAGCCGAGAGAGATTTGCAGATAGAAACAGGGGATATAACATTGGAAGAGGTAGCATAATCTATAAAGGAGTTAAAGAATTTTAAGGCCCCAGGAGAGGATGGAACATTTCCTGAAATGCTTAAGGTGGATAATGGTGAGTTGATGAATGCACTTTTGAAACTTTTTAATGTGGCTTGGGATAATGGTGGAATTCCAGAAGACTGGAAAAATGGAGTGATTATAAAAATACCAAAAAAAAAGGGAGATTTAAGTGTGTGTGGCAATTGGAGGAGGATAACTTTGACACCTGTAGTTGCAAAAGTCTTTTCCAAAATCTTGTTGAACAGAATAGAGCCAGTAATTGATAAAATTTTAAGAGAACATAAAAACATAAGAAGAGAGGATAACTGCAGTAGGCCGGTTGGCCCATGCTAGGCAGCTCTTAGAAGAGTAACTGAACTATTAGAATGAGATAAGGATAACAAAGAAGAAGGCTCTCCCCCGCCCTCCAAACCCTCCAGCCGAAGCCGGCAGGAAAAACTCAGAAAGAACACCACGCCGTATAGAAAAACTGGCGTGGACATTTTACAGGAAAGTGTGAAAGGAGAATAGAGACTATCATAGTGTAACCTGAAAAGAAAATTTTTTTGAATTCGTATTGGTTATAAGATTTTCTTTATTCTATATCCACCCCTTATTTGTCATATGCTTATCTAGCCTATGCTTGAAACTCTCAGTGGAAGAGGCAGCAACTACTTTACTAGGTAGCTTATTCCATTCGTCTACTACTCTATTACCAAACCAATTTCTACCTATTTCCTTATTGAACCGGAATTTTTCTAGTTTGAAACCATTATTTCTAGTTCTATCCTGTATGCTCACTTTAAGTACCTTGCTAATATCTCCCTTATTTATGCCATTCATCCACTTAAACACCTCAATTAAGTCTCCCCTTACTCTACGCCTCTCTAGCGAATGCAGACTTAGTCTTTTCAGTCTGTCTTCATATGGCAGGTTCCGGACGTCATGTATCATTTTAGTCATTCTTCTCTGTACATTTTCTAACGAATTAATATCCATTCTATAGTAAGGACACCAAAATTGTACTGCGTAGTCTAAATGTGGCCTTACTAATGCTAGATAAAGTTTCAGTATTACTTTAGATGATCTATTGCTTATGCTTCTCGAAATAAATCCTAGGACCCTGGTTGCTTTATTTCTCGCATTAATACACTGTTGCCTTGGTTTAAGGTCGTTACTAATCATAACTCCTAGATCTCTCTCGCATTTCGATTTGCTAATTTCTTTGTTATCTAAGCTGTATTTAGTATCTCCAATGGTCTTGCCTACGTTAAGTACTTTACATTTTTCAACTTTAAATTCCATTTGCCAAGTTTTAGACCATTTGGACAATGTATCGAGGTCTTTTTGTAAGTTATGGCAATCGTCAGTCGAGTTAATGATACGCCCAATTTTTGTATCGTCGGCAAATTTGCTGATTCTGCTATTGACTCCTAAGTCTAGATCATTTATATATATGATAAATAATAAGGGACCGAGTACTGAACCCTGTGGTACACCGCTAGTTACTAATCCCCAGTCCGACTTAGTTCCATTTATTAATTCTCTCTGCTTTCGTCCTTTGAGCCAGGATTCTATCCATTTTAAGATATCGCCGTCTATACCGTGTGCTCGAACCTTTCTAACTAACCTCTCGTGTGGGACTCTATCAAAAGCTTTACTAAAGTCCAGATAAATAACATCGTAAGCTTTATCGCTATCTACTGCCTCATAGACCTCCGAGTAGAATGACAACAAATTTGTGAGGCAGGATCGTCCTTGCCTGAATCCGTGCTGACTTTCGTTTATAAGATTAAATCTTTCTAAGTGTTCTCTAATCTTATTTGCCAAAATTGACTCTAACATTTTTCCTACTATTGACGTTAGACTTATCGGACGATAATTCGACGCAGCTGATTTATCACCCTTTTTAAAGATGGGCACTACGTTTGCGGTTTTCCACGCCTCTGGAACTTCTCCTGAACTTAACGAGTCATTAAATAACGTTAAAAGTGGCTGACATAATTCTTCTTTGGTTTCTTTTATAATTTTTGCATATATATCGTCCGGACCTGGCGATTTTTGAGGTTTTAACTTATTAATTTCTTTCAATACGTCCTCCTTACTAATGGTTACTTTACTAAGAATATTTTCCGTATTCTCATGGTAAATATTTGCTGCTTGAGGGACCAGGCTTAGATTTTCCTTGGTGAATACTGATATGAAATAATTATTTAGGATGGAACACATTTCTTTATCTTCACTGGTAATGTCACCTGATTCTGTTCTGAGTGGTCCTATCCTATCTTTATTTTTCGTTCGGTACATTTGATAAAAACCCTTGGGGTTTTCTTTTGATTCACTTGCAACCTTAATTTCATAACTTCTCCTTGCTTTTCTTATCTCCCTCTTTACTTCTCTATTTAAAATTGTGTACCGGTTACGTAAGTGTTCCTCTCCACGTTTTATTTTTCTATATATTCCTTTCCTTTGGCCTATGAGAGATTTTAATCTGTTGTTTAACCATCTTGGTTCTGAATTGTTAGTTCTAAACGGTTTTGAAGGAATATATCTATCTTGGCCTCCGTGTATTATATTTATTAACTCGTTATACTTCTCACTGGTTGAACGTCTGTTTGGTACTGGAGCTGAGTTAATTTCCGTCACCTGGACTACATTCCTATCTACCACCTCCCCCCTCACAAGCGGGATTTAGAAAGGGTCGAGGTTGTAATGATCAGATTTTTATTGTAAGGCATCTAATGCAACAGGCTAATGAGATGAAAATGCCACGTAGTATGTGTTTTGTGGATTTTGAAAAGGCGTTTGATAGTGTTTCACGTGGAGCTATGTTGAAAATTATGAGATTCTGTGGTATACCAGAAAAGTTTGCAAATATTATTAGAAGCCTGCATGAAGGTACTTTTTGTAAGGTAAGGATAAGTGGTTCTTTGAGTGATCCAATTGAAGTTAGGTCAGGCGTGATTCAAGGAGGAGTTCTTTCGCCATTGCTGTTTGTTTTGGTTATGGATTATGTTATGAGAAAGGTTGTAAGGAGAACAGGTGCAGGAATTTGCTGGAAAGAAAATAAGAAGCTGATAGATTTGGACTATGCTGATGATATTGTACTGATTTGTGGAAGTATTTACGAGATGCAGAGGGTGCTTGATTGTCTGGTGGAGGAAGGAGAAAAAGTGGGATTGGTAATAACTTGTGGGAAGACTGAAATTATTAATATGAACGTGGAGAACCAAATCGATTGTGTAATTAGAAATAATGTGGTGAAGAATGTAGAAAACTTTATATATCTCGGAATGATTGTATCATCTAATGGATCATTAAACAATGAAACTGAGGAGAGGATTAGACAGGCTTGGCGAGCTGTTGGAATGTTGAAATCTGTTTGGAATAATAATATGCTTTCGGTACATATTAAAGTGAAAATTTACAAGTCTATGGTTAGACTAATTTTAATTTATGGGCATGAGTCATGGTACAGTAGAATTGCAACAGATCAGAAAGTATTAGGATTTGAGAATAAAAAACTGAGAAAGATTCTCGGGGTAAATTGGCAAGACAGAGTTACAAATGAAAGAGTAAGGGATATTACGAGAGTGGAACCAGTTAATGAATATGTGAGACTGTCTCGCTGGAAGTGGCTGGGGCACGTATACAGAAAAGAAGGCAGTTTAATACAGGATGTGTCAGAGTGGACTGCTAGAGGAAGAAGAGGTAGAGGTAGGCCGAGGGAAACCTGGTTGAGGACAATGAGGAGAGAAGCAGGAGAGAAGTGTTGGTGAGACCTGAGGGAGATGGCAAGAGACAAATATTGGTGGAGAGAGTTCATCGAGGCCCTATGCATCCCGTGGGGTGTCACAGGAAATGATTGATTAACACACACACACACACACACACACACACATATATATCTATATATCTATATATATATATATATATATATATATATATATATATATATATATATATATATATTATAAATAACAGAACGGAGGAAGGAAAAACAAATGAGTAAAAAAAAAAACAATCCATACACCAGATTACTGGCGTCCTCCGTTCATAAAATATTTGTAACAGTTAGACTTGAACAGCTCTGGGTTGAAATTTGGAGGGAAACAACTCTGGGGAAGCGAATTCCAGAGAGATGCAGTTCGGGAAATGAAAGAATTCTGATAGGCAGAAGTTCTGCAGTATGGCCGAGTGACATTCCAGTCATGAGCGCTACCAGATGCCCGTGTAGCACGAGGGAAGGCATGGAGAGGTGGCACCATGGACGCAACTTCGTCTGAGCATTTGCCAAAAAAATATCTGTAAAATAATGCAAGGGAGGCAACATTCCTTCTTACTTGGAGGGGAGGTAGTTTATATGTAATGACAGGGTTGTTAATGATTCTAACAGCATTGTTCTGAATTTTGTCTAGTTGTCTTAATGCAACCTCTCCACAACCATTCCACAAGGGTGAGCAATATTCAAGCTGAGAGCGCACATGACTCTTATAAATTATAGCTAACTGCTCATTGGCGAAGAAGTTACGGACCCTGTACAATAATCCAAGTTTCTTTGAGGCGGTTTTAGCAAGTGATCTGACATGAGAAGTCCAGCTGAGGGCACTGGTAAGTGAGACGCCAAGAATTTCAATACTTTTGGAGATGGGAATATTAGTAGCACTGAAGGTAATGTACGAATCTGGCAATATCTATCTATTAGTAAACTGTATATATTTAGTTTTACTAGCATTAAAAGAGACAAGGTTGTTATGTCCCCATTCACTGATCGTAGATAGATCTTGATTTATGGAGATGGCTGTACTGAGTTGAGAGGTAGAGATATTAGACTTTGTAAATGGGTGTCTGAGTGTGAATGAACTATGTAGTGTTGAGTCATCTGCATATGAGTGAATGGGATTGTGGGTGATCGATAAGAAATCAGTAATATGAACCAGAAATAGGGTTGGTACCAGAACTGATCCTTGCAGCACGCCGGCATTAATTGAGTGGAAATTGGAATATATATCATCTACTTTTACTCTTATTTTCCTGTCACTAAGATATGAAGAAATCAAAGGAACAAAAGACGTTAGTCCATAGCAAGGGAGTTTGGATAGCAGGGAACGGTGCCATACTCTGTCGAAAGCTTTAGAGATATCAAGAGCTACTTCATGAGTTTCTCCAAAAAGATCATTTGATTGATGGATGGTATGAGTTAAGAGATTGAGTATGTCAATGGTGGATCTTTCGTGGCGAAAACCATATTGTCTATCACTAATTAAGTTGTTGGATTCAAGATGTTTAACAATATGCTTATTAATCAAAGTTTCAAATACATTACCAAGAGAAGATGTGACAGCCATTGGTCTGTAATCGGAGGGGTTAGACGAACTTCCTTTCTTCGGAATTGGGTGGATATTGGCTTCTTTCCATGAATTTGGGAATAAAGAAGTACGTATGCATAGTCTGAGTAATTTAGATAGGACAGAGGCAAGTTCAGGGGAACACTTTTTCAAAGCAATTGGAAGAATTCCATCTGGGCCTGGAGCTTTGTTGGTAGGTAAATTGTCTAGGATGGATTTTGCATATCTTGTCTGTATTTTAAATGGGGCAATTTCGGGAGAATCAAGTTCCAGTACTGGGACATTCTGGCTGGTATCGTCTATGGTAGAGTTTCTGGCAAAGGTACTGACAAAGATAGCTGCTTTTCCAAGTGGGTCATTTGTAATGTTGCCATCTGAAGATTTTAGTGGGGGAATGGAAGATGACTTGTTGAAGTTATTATTGAAAGACTTGAGAGTTGACCAGAATATTCTATTGTCATTAGCGTTGTTAAGTACTTTTGATGCTTGCTTTTCAAGAAAATTTGATTTAGAGAGGTTTAATACAGCTTTTACATGATTTCTAGCAATTTTAAATTTGGAGAGTGATTCAGATGTTTTTGATTTTAAGTAAGAGTTATATCCTAATGACTTTTGGGCTGTTGCTCTGGCACAGTTGCCATCAAACCATTTTGGAGAGTTCGATCTTTTAGTGAACTGTTGACTTGGTATGAATAAATCCATACCAGCTAGTATTAAGTCACAAATGTGGGACTGGGTAGAACTGGGATCACTAGAGAAGAAAGACTGCCATGGAATGGCAGCAAGATAATTTCTAAATCCATCCCAGTCTGCCCTATCAAAGTGCCATTGGGTCACCCTGACAGGTTCAGAACGGGGAGGTGTGGAGGGTTAACTAATGAGGCTTTGATGAGATTGTGGTCAGAGGATCCAAGTGGTGACAGTACTTCTATCCTGTATTGATCTGGATTATTTGTCAAGAATAAATCCAAGAGATGGGCATTATGGTCAGGATTATCTGGTATTCTGCTTGGTTGCTTTACCAACTGGGTGAGATTAAATGATTCCGCAAACACCTCGCACTCTAGACCGGCGTTGTCAGTCCGGGCAGAATGCAATAACCATTCAACATTATGTGTGTTAAAATCACCCAAAACGGTAATTTCGGTGCCAAGGGCAAGGTTAAGGTTGCTCAATTGAGTGGATATGGAATCAAATACACTGGGTTCCGAAGAAGCACTGGGGGAACGATAAACAACACAAATATATTTGGTAATGTTTTGACAATTTAGTTTATATAATGAGTAATCAAAACTGGATGAAGTGAAGTTTATATATATATATATATATATATATATATATATATATATATATATATGCAGAGACTTAACTCCACTGTGAAAACATGCATAGAAAACAACCACAGGAGAAATGAAAGTAGAGACAGTGAGTTTTTTCGTGTACGAGTATTAAACCTTCAGACAGAGTGATGCAGAGGCGTAAAGGGTACAGGTCTTTTACACAAACCCGCAGCAGGGAGTGACACACAGAACAAAGGATCACCTAAATTAAAACTGAGCGATATACAGATCAATAGGTACCTGACTTTTTACCTTAGGGGTGCACATGGCAAAAGAGGTAAGTACTGCGGCTTAACTTATGCACACCTGCTGCAAAGAGTGGCACACAGAACAAAGAATGACCCTGGATTAAAAATGAGCTATACGCACAACAATAGGTACCGTCGATAAAAAAAGGTATCGGCACCCTTTCAGTGTGAGAGATTGATACACTGGCTATGATTTACGGGAAATGACACGGTTATGTCGCTTTGTATCCTTCATATTATGTATAGAGGCAGGAACAATCATACTGGAGGTTAAGAAACCGCAGCTACGGGCTCTGTTTATTTGTCAACAGACAGCCAACTTGAAAAAACTCCAACAACAACAGAGCATCACCATGCGCAACTGCGCGGCACAGACAAGATAGTAATACATTACACTTGTAATACATTACACTTCTTCCCCCCCATAAAATAAAAAAAATATATATTCTTGCCAAACAAACATCAGTAACTGTATATGCACCCAAACATAATAAATATTATTTCCTCTTGCTATAGATACACATACTAATATCTCACCCTGTATGCCTATATAAATACATCCCCTACTGGATAAACACACACACACACACACACACACACACACACACACACACACACACACACACACACACATATATATATATATATATATATATATATATATATATATATATATATATATATATATATGTATCTTACGGTATGTACACACACCACATCTTTTCTTACCAAATTAGCCATTATCATAACTATTATTCTAAAACATAATCCTTTAATTTCATGGTCAGTTTCTTATTTCTAGATGGACGTATACTTGGTACCTCATCAGTAGGCCTACCAGTGCGAAGGGGAGAGTTGGAAACCCTGTCATCCCTGGCCACCTGCTCCTTACTGGGTACCTGTTCTGGTACTGACATAGGATCTTGGACACTGGTTTCCATTTCTCCTTTCCCTGGTAATCCTGGCCTTACTTCAACTATTTCCTTTGGTAACAATGGCTTGGGAATATTCTGTGTTAAACCCTCACCATTGCTTCTTATTTCCTGCTCCTGGTGTGGTCATGGCTTGTCAATTTGGATAATCTGATCAATATGCCTCTTCCACACAAGATCACTTACATCTATCAAGTACGTACAGTTGCGGACATATCAAACAGAAACACCGTCCACAAGCGAGGTGGTGTAATGCTCTTCGCATCTGGTAACACTGATAGGTATAGAACTTCACCAGGTTTCGTTCGGTCGCTTGGACGAACTGAACGCTTTTATCATTGCCTCTGTGCGCAGTTATTGATGGTAATATTATAATATACAAGCAGTGTTCCGCCAGTTAATGTACTGATAACAGAATGTCATGATTATGGTAAGTTTTTTAAAATTATGACACGGATTCCATGAGTGGTTTAGTTTCGAGTCATGAACCATGCAAGTTAACAATTCATCATATAAGTCATAGTTATCAGCTTCCCCACAACCATCAGTGAAGAGAGAATTATCGTGACGTCCATCCTCCCTACCGTGAACCTGGCATTTGTAGACCTCTAAAATCGAAGCAAGTTCACTACATACAGGAGGTGGGACCACAGGCGGCGGAAGAGTCGGGGCGGGGGACCTGGGAGACAGGAGGAGAGAGGCGGGTGAGGAAGGGGGCAATAGTGGTCGAACTGAGGGCTAGAGGAGAGGGATGATGGGGGTAGGGGACTTTGGTAGACGACAAGAGCTACAGTGGGAGGGATAGATTACAAGGTGATGACTGGGCCAAATCATTGTTTCAGGGAGAATATGGAACTTTACAGTCAGGCCATGAAACGTTATGTTGACGTTGCCACGTGTTATATTTGACCGTCATAGTTTGCAACAATTCACGACTCCGTTTCCTCTGGGTGGCTCAGTACCCTTGCATTATTAGTAATGGTGACTATTTGTTAATGTGCAATAATACGAACGTCCCTACAGTTTGTCAGATGTTACAGCTGTTTCCATTGTGACTGGGAATTACTCTTGTAGCCAATTACGTAGTATCATCATGGATGACGACTCATATCGCATAGAGAGCAGGGATAGGCCTATGTAGATTTTTCCTTTACCACCAATAAATACGAACAGTCTGACAGTAATGATGGTCCCTATGATTTTCATTAATATCTGTAAAACACCAATGTAAAATAAAGGTGGATTTACTTAACCCAGGTTTATGTTACCGTTTTCTGTATGCTGTGTTTGGCTGTTGATTTTACATATTGCCAGTGGTTATTAGTTATATTTAGGTTCATACTGAGCAACTGTCGTATGCCTCAAGCATTTCTTTATAAATCCTCGAGCCAATAATGGTGGAACAAGGTTGTAATGTCTTCAGAGTTCCGGTCTGAGCACGTGCATATTACATCAATTATGCCATTAGTTACAGAAATCGCTTGTATTAAATGCAAACACACACATTATCTGCAGTGTGTTATGTTGTGGTAAACAACCGAGTAGCGTTCACACTGCATGAAATTAACAGGATAAAGGTAAATACGAGGTCCATTGCCCTGTTCAAGGAGAGCAACTACTGAGCTACACATCTAAGCAGTGTCCGAACATGGAGCTGTTGCCCTGGCTGAGTAAGGGTGTATATTGCAATTAATTAAAGGGGACAGATGAACCACTATCGTTCATGTATAAACATGTGATCTGCTGTTCATGGTGTGGCAGTCATCATGGCCATCTCTCCTCCCTGTCAGTGCCCAAGTCTGTGTGCACGCAGGTGTCGGGAAGAAGGAGGGGCGGACAGTGAACTGGATACTGATGGTGTGAATCAGATAGCTGAACAGTTACACGTCCATACCACAATTAACTCTATTAGCATAGGGTTAACAATAATCAGACATAAAGATCATGTAATACAGCTTATAAGGCATCTCTCTACCCACCTATTAACCCATCCCAGTATCGCCACCTATTTCTGGGACCCAGTCCTCCTCCCCCCTTCCCTCGTAAATCACGTTTTCGTTTAAATCGGTGCTTTACAAATATGAACAAGAATCATAGGCACGAATCACTACTGCTAAAGATTATTTATTATGGCTAGAGAAAATTCTTCCCTCCTCCTCCTGTGCTTTCGATATCACAGTTGTCATCCATGATGTTACTACGTAAACGCAAGAAGCATAGCTCCCAGGTGCTATGACAACAGGTGAGACATCAAACACTTTAGAGGCTTTTCATATATCGCCTTGTGATGACAGTTGTCACTATGCACTAATAATGCAGGGTTTGTGTAATGTGCCACCCCCGTGGGAAGTAGGTCGTCGGTCGTCCTGTAGACGATATAACATGCTGGTAGACTGCATAACGTGTCAAAGTATGCATACCGGTAAAGTTTAACTGCCTGACTATCATATTCCATAATCTACTTTAAGCTAGAGATGATTTGGCACCATGTCACCAGCGTATCATTTATCCATCCCAACCAAGTTTCCTGCCACAGTCCACTATCCCCTACCCAATCACCCGTCTCCTATAAAGGCTTCCTCCCACCAGCCTCCTCCCACCATAGCCCCATCCTCACCCACCTCCCTTCTCCTGTCTCCCATCACCGCACCCTGCCTCCTTCTTTGGCATCACCTCTTATGAAATTGCTTTATATAAGAGATCTACCATTTTCAGGTTCACGGCCAGGGAGGAGGGGGGGTCACGGTAATTTTGTGATTATTATAACAGGTGCGGGAATGCAGGTGATGTTATACTGGCTTACATGCTGGTCATCGGTAAATATGGTTCGTGATGTTTGTCGAAGTCACACTTGCGAAACCTGTGTTTCATGTGAATAATATATGAATATGTATTGAGTGAAATCATTTCATTACCATATTCAAAAGAGATTGTTATATATCATATTGTCAGGCGGGTCATTGTGTATATATCACCAATAACTGGGCATAGCTGCAATGATCTCCGCGTTCGGTTCGTCCTAGCCACCAGATGAAACCTGGTGAAGTTCCATACCTATCAGTGTTGCCAGATGCGGAGAGAATTACACCCCCTCGCGGGTGGACGGGGTGTTTCTGTTTGATATGTCCGCAACTGTACATGGCCCAAGTTCCATACTGACCACCCCTTGAGTCCATACTGGCTTTTGTGCCCTACAGTCCTGAACCAGTATGGGTTCTCCTACTTCCACATGTCGAGTAACCCTCTCCTGCTTGTTTTGCCATTCCATTCGTTGGGAGAGGTTAGGGCGTACTGCATCCAATCTTCTTCTGAGAGCTCGACCCATTAACTTCGCTGGAGAATGATGAGTAGCACTGTGAGGTGTGGTACGGTATGTCAGTAGAAATTCACACAACTTCCTATGTACAGAGATTTTTAGATCTTTCCTTGCTCTCATAGCTGTCTTGAAGGTGCGCACAAATCTTTCTGCCTCTCCGTTAGTGCTGGGATGGAAAAGAGCGGACGAACAGTGTTTAATGCCATTCATCTTTGTGAATTTTTCAAATTCCACAGAGGCAAACTGTGGCCCATTATCTGACACTAGTTCTAATGGTAATCCTCACTGAGAAAAGATCTGGTGTAAAGCATCAATGGTATTTTCAGATGTGATGGACTTCATTCTGACCACATATGGCCACTTTGAGTAGGCATCTACCACAACAAAAAACATTTCCCCCATAAAGGGTCCTGCAAAGTCTACGTGGATCCACTGCTATGGTCCTGAGGGCCATTTCCAAGGGTTAACTCTCACTGCCAGCCTTTTCGGTTGCTGTTCTTGACAATCTTTGCAGCCTCGGACCCGATCCTCTATGTGCTTGTCTATCTGAGGCCACCAGACATGGATTCGTCCCAAAGCCTTCATCCTGACTAGTGGAGTTCTTCTAGAAGACTATCCTGGAACTTTGGAGGAATTACTGTCCGGACTCCCCACAACAAGCATCCTTCTTCTACTGTCAGCTCATTTCTCCTTTGATAGTACGGCTGGTACTCTTGTGTCCAGTCCTGTTCCATGGGCCAACTTTGTATCACCCAGTTTTTTATGTGAGCTAAAACGGGATCTCCTCGAGTTTCCTTGCGGATAGCCTTGGCCGTGATGGGCAAGCCATTAATTTGTGCTTTGTTCAATTCTGTGGCCTCCTGCGTCCAACACCGTCGAGGGACTGTCCCTTGCTCCTGATCATTTTTCAGTGGCAGATGAGACATCTGCATTCTCATTCTGCCTATAGTATCCCTCGCCTAAATGTGCGGCTGTGGTGTGTCCTGCACCTGTGTACAATGGTGCCACGTTTCCCCAACTTGCGATGTGAAACGGAAGCTATTTATGTACAAGGCATCACAAATACGATAAATTCAGATGAATAAAACTTACACTTGTGTATTTAGTTGGATGAATCAACAGTAATCTTATTATGCATAAAATATTTATACAGTAACACAGAAACATGGCATACATATTGTACAGTGTTGCTAAAAGAAATTGTAGTCACTTTTTTAGCATAGTTTTAGGGTGGGTAATAATATCACAGTTTTAGAAATAAGATAATGAGCCTGAAAAAAGAAGAAATATACCAATATCCAAAGTAAAAGAAATAATTCATATAATTCTTGTGAGTGGCAACACTGACACATCCAGTCTGGCCTAAGGTAAATTAAGTACCTCCATAGACCCAAGCATAGCTTGTACAGGTGTTGCTAGGGAAAAATGCTCACATTTACTGGTTTTTACCGTAATTTTAAGGGCGAGGAATAATCACATTTCTAATCATAAGCTAATATGTAGGGCAAAATAATAGGCATATGCCAATACCGAAAAAAAAAAAAAAAAATACATTATTCACTCACGAGTGGCAACACTTCCACACCCGGTTGGTGGCCTTGACTGACGGGTCATCTGTCGCCGTATACAAAAAATGATAAATATCATTAAATATAACAAAACCAAATTAACAAATGAAAGCACAATTATAAATAACTTATAAAAGAATCAAAAGTACTCAGGGTGGCTCACATCTCCCGCCAGGAGAGAGAGAGAGAGAGAGAGAGAGAGAGAGAGAGAGAGATAACGGTATAGAAAACGTGGCAACACTGTACACAAATATGGGACATACCACAGCCGCACATTTAGGTGAGGGATACTATAGCAGACCGATGTTTTACCTCATAGGTATATGCTGCATGTCGTATTGCCCACCTTTGGATCTGGGCCACAGCAATGGCTGGGATCCCCTTCTTTGGGCCTAGAATCAGACTCAAAGGCTTATTATCAGTAATCAGTGTGAAATGTTGGCCAAAAAGATACTGGTGGAATTTGTTAACCGCTAAAACGCGGGCCGTCGGGTTTGTGACGCTCACCAAAAAGGACATAACGGCGGATCGTCGCGTTTGCGATTCGAGTTAATTTTGAATAAACGTGGGCAAGGATGTTCCAGCTGGTATTGTCTATCAGTACCACCACGCTTTAGCTACAATTAGCATACTTTACCTTTGTACTACTGACTTCCGTTGTTGCCAAGTATCGCGTTTTCCCCCCCCACCCCCCACCACGGCCCGGCCAGCCTGGCTGTGATACATGGCAGTGCTCTGACTGCTCAGAACTGTAAATCTGCACTCTCCTCTCACAAGCAGTTTATGCTAATAGGAAACGCTTGTTTCCCCAGTCGTCACACTATCTTTTTTTCGCATGGTTTGCCCCTGTTTAGCGTCAGTTTATCGCAGGCTTTCAAAGTGACATTATGGCGAGTTCTAGCTCTTCCAAGTCAGTGTGAGCAGCCGACAGGAACGAGAATAAAGTAACGGGCGTAAGGCAGAATAAAAAGTGCACTGCGATGATCTTTTGGGAAGTAATATGATTGAAAATAATGTAGTATATGTGTTTTTAGCTGTGAAAATGGAAATGTTTGTTGAGTGACGGGAAGACCGCCGCCGCGCTGCATGTTGGCCGTACGCTTCATTGATTTTAGCCTTATTTTCAGTGCTTATTGTACAAATACGGATTCCAAACTACCTGTACGTTGTAGCATAAAGTTTACTGTGACAGAATGAGGCTGTGGTAGAGGGGAAACCGGGTTGCTGGAGGTGTGAAAGTGAAGATTTTGTTACCCAACTTTGCAAGTCTCCACAAGTCCTTGGGTAGCCCCACGAAGGCTCAACACCTGTCTCTGGAGAAAGCTGAATGTAAGTACTATCTGCCATACCAAGTATAATGTTCTAGGATTAATCTCTGATTTTTGGCTAATATTTTCCTACAGGTACTCAGACCGCGATCGAACCCCGCCACCTGGGGGGGGGTCGGCTGTACATTGGCCGCACATTAGGGGTTAAGCCCCAAAATTTGGGGATGATTCTTCTCGGCCCCTGTCAGAGATATGGATGTGTAGGCTATGGGCCACTCTTCCTGTGGAGTCTGATGAGAGATCACAGCACCTAGTCCTAAGGGTGATGCATCCACTGCCAGCAACATAGGCTTCTGTTGATCGTAATGTGTCAACACTTGGGGTGATGTTAAAATCTCCCTTATCTGTAGAAATGCCTCATCACACTCTGCACTCTAGTGGAACTCTTTCCCTTTCTGTAGCAGCTGATTTAAAGGGTAGCATAGAGTGGACATCTGAGGTACAGACGTTGGAATAAGTTCGTTTCCTTTTCTTCTGGTCTAAGGTGTTTGTAACACTGCTCGATGGAGCGGTATCCCCTCCTCCTCCCTTCCTCATAGTCCCACACTCCCACCCAACCCCCCCCCCCACTTTTCTCTCCTACCCCATAACCCCACCCGGTACTCTCGCACACAGCCAGCTAGGGGTTTCTGTACTTCAAGCACCTCTCAGATTACGTGTAGTCCGAGCAACTAATGAAGGAAGAGTACAGTATATATCTTAAACCAAGTTAGGAAAAGGTTTACTACACTGTTTATGAGAGAGAGAGAGAGAGAGAGAGAGAGAGAGAGAGTGAAAAAATGAGAAATGAGAGGGCAGTTACGGAGAAAATAAGAAGGGGAGAGGCAAGGAGAGAACAACGAGAGCTAAGAAATGAGACAGGGAGTGAAAAGAAGAGACAGTGAGAGGTGAAATGAGATACAAGCAGTGTAAAAGGGAAAGAGAAAAGGGAGATGTGAATCGAAAGGCCGGGAGACAGGGAAGTAAAGACAAGATGGGAGACAGCTGAGAGAAAATGGGAATGGAGCAAACATGGAAATAGGGATAACAAAAGGAGACAAGTGGGAAAGAGAGCTACGGAACGGAATAGTGAGAACGATAATGAGAAAAATTAGAAAATGAGGGAAGGTAACAGGGAGGAGGAAGAAAGTGTGTTATTCCGACAAGGACACAGGGAAAGAACTAAGCAGGATAAGACTAAAGCATTGAGGCTGAGTGAAACGAATGTAACATTTAAAAAAAAAAAAAAAGGAAGGAGAGAAACAGAGAAATTAGAGAAATTTGCAGAGAGAAATAAAAAATGAAGGGTGGGAAGAAAATAGGCTAATTTTTAGGGCAAGAAAGACAAGGGGGATGTTAAGAAGGGAAGAAGGGGAGGGAGAGGGAGGGAGGGAGGGAAAGACAGTGGGAAGAGCGGAATGAAAGAAGAGATTTCAGGTGACAGGGAGAGACGGAGTGAGGAGAGAGAAAAAGAGCATGCAGTTATTAATGGGGGAAGAAAGCAGTGAAGGAAATGAATTTAGTACAAGTAAAGAAATACGGAGAGAATAAAGAAGCAAAAAGGTAACACATGTAACAGACGAAAAAATAAGGCAAAGTTGTGACACAGGGAGGGTGAAAGAAGAGTAAGGTAAGGAAGGAGTGACAGAGGGGGAGAGAGACGAAGGAAAGGAAAGAGAGAGGAAGGTAGGAACTGAGCAGATAGCTATAAAGAAAGAGGAAGGAGGGAAGAGGAAACTGGGGATGAGACAAAGGATCCAGAGAGAGAAAAAGAGAGGGGGGGGGGAAGGAGCAGTACACAGACAGGGACAGGCAGATATGTCGACAAATATTCAGAAAGTGTGCGTTTGTGAGTGTGTGTGTGTGTGTGTGTGTGTGTGTGTGTGTGTGTGTGTGTGTGTGTGTGTGTGTGTGTGTGTGCATGCGTGCTTCCGTCCCTGTGTCACTCCTATAACATTGTTCTATTTTTTCACCTGCGTGTTTTCCTCTTCTCTGCTTCAGTTTCTCCTCTCACTCACTTTTTTTTTATCAGTATTTCTCCTGATTATTCTGACCATTCTCTCTCTCTCTCTCTCTCTCTCTCTCTCTCTCTCTCTCTCTCTCTCTCTGAATAAAGAGATTGTTCTCACAGTCTATATCTCCTTAATAAGGCCACTTCCTGAGTTGCTGTGGAATTTTGGTCGCTTGAAAAAGACATATGTCAACTTAAAAAGAGTTCAGGAGACTAAGGCGTCAGGTTCGCCTGAGGGCTGGAGGTCTTTTTTTTAGTAGAAACTCGTAGAACATGCTTGGTGTTTCATTCACTCGGGATTTATCTTGGAAAGATCATATTACATCTCTTGTAAAATCAGCTTCCAAGAGATTAGGTGTGCTAAGCCGACTCCATACCTTCTTTAACCCTGCACAGTTGTTGACTTTATACACGGGTTTTATTCGCCCCAGTGTAGAGTACAACTCTCATGTGTGGGGAGGATCCCCACATACAACTCTTCTCAATAGGGTGGAGTCAAAAGCTTTTCGTCTCATCAACTCTCCTCCTCTTACTGGCTTCCTTCAACCTCTGTCTCTTCGCTGCACTGTTGCCACTTTATCTCTTTTCTATCGCTACTTCCACAGTCACTGCTCCTCTGAACTGTCTGTTTGCATCCCTCCACCTATACGACGGGCGCGTTGCACCCTTCTAACAACAAACTCTCAACCATTTTCTGTCTAATACTCTAATGCAAAAGTTAACCGTTACTCCCAGTCCTTCATTTATACAACAGGTCAACTCTGGAACTGTCTCCCTCTGTCTGTATTTCCTGCTAGCTATAATCTCCAGTCTTTCAAACCCGTTGTGTCCAGGCATCTCGAAGTGAACAGATCTTGAATTTTGCTCACTTTTGTATTGTTTTTGTTTTTTCTTGAAAGGAACTGTTTGCATGCTCCTAGCCTTTGGTTCCTTCTTACTCACATTTAAAAAAAAAAAAAAAAAAGACTACGAGATCAGCTCATTAAAGTGTTTAAAATCTGATTGGGTTTCACAATCATTACATAGAAAGTTGCTTACTCTTAACACGGACTCGGCACACAACCATGGTTGGAAGCTGTACATGAAAAAATTTACCAGCAGAATTACGCGAAAACTTTTTTAGGTGCAAGATCTGCTCCACATGGACCTGACTCAGCATGGACGTTGTTAACACTACAGTAGAGAAGTTTAAGGGATTCATCGGCAGGATCATACACTAGAATAAATGTGAGCTGGATATGCATTCCCAGGGCTGCATAGTCATTTTAGATCCTAACTTTTCCTTGTAACTCCCCCCCCCTTCTCTCTCTCTCTGTATGTGTGTAATTCACCGGGTCGGTCAGGATCACTTGGTGGTCGTGATCATCAGCATTTTACCCTCTCAGATGGGAGCTGAGAGCTCATGTAGTCCGATCTAAGGGCAAGGCTGTGACCTTCACACACCCACACACCCGTCACCTTGCTCAAAGGGGACAGTAACCACCCACTTCGTCAGTGAAACTTTTTTGCAACCTGAGCGAGGCGTGAACTCCCATCTACCAGATGGCAAGCGAGAACGTTACCACTGCACCAGCAAGCGGGGTGTGTGTGTGTGTGTGTTTGTGTGTGTGTGTGTGTGTGTGTGTGTGTGTGTGTGTGTGTGTAAAAGAGGTATCTACTACCGCAACATTTAATAACAGCAGATTTATTCTGTGTGTGTGTGTGTGTGTGTGTGTGTGTGTGTGTGTGTGTGTGTGTGTGTGTGTGTGTGTGTGTGTGTGTGTGTGTGTGTGTGTGTGTGTGTGTGTGTGTGTGTGTGTGTGTGTGTGTGTGTGTGTGTGTGTGTGTGTAAAAGAGGTCTGTACTACCGCAAAATTTAACACACCAGATTTATTCTGTGCGTGTGTGTGTGTGTGTGTGTGTGTGTGTGTGTGTGTGTGTGTGTATGTGTGTGTGTGTGTGTGTGTGTGTGTGTGTGTGTGTGTATGTGTGTGTGTGTGTGTGTGTGTGTGTGTGTGTGTGTGTATGTGTGTGTGTGTGTGTGTGTGTGTGTGTGTGTGTGTGTGTGTGTTTGTGTGTATGTGTGTGTGTGTGTGTGTGTGTGTGTGTGTGTGTGTGTGTAAAAGAGGTGTCTACTACCGCATCATTTAATCACACCAGATTTATTCTGTGTGTGTGTGTGTGTGTGTGTGTGTAAAAGATGTGTCTACTACTGCAACATTAATCACAAGAGATTTCTCTCTCTCTCTCTCTCTCTCTCTCTCTCTCTCTCTCTCTCTCTCTCTCTCTCTCATAAACAATGTAGTAAACCTTTTCCTAACTTGGTTTATGATATATACTGTACTATTCCTTTATTAGTTGTTCGAACTACACGTAATTAGAGTGGTGCTTGAAGTACAAAAACCTCTAGCTGGCTGTGAGCGAGGGTATGGAGGGCACCTGGTGGGGTTATGGGGTCGGAGAGAAAAGTGGGGGGATTGGGTGGAAGTGTGGTGTGGGCCTTTGAGGAAGGGAGGAGGAGGGGATACCTCTCCATCGAGCAGTGTTACAAACACGGAAAAGGAAACGAACTTATTCCGACGTCTGTACATACTTCCTATAATGGTTAACTAGGCCAAGAAATGACTGCACTTCTGTTCTATTTCCCGGGTGGGGTGCTTGGGCCACAGCCTCCGTGGCCTCCGGGTCCATATGGACTCCCTTGGCATCCATCTTGAACCCTAAATAGGTAACACTGGGTACCATGAACTCACACTTTGATTTTTGCGGCTTAAATCCATACCCTTGTAATCTACTCAAGACTGCCTCTAGGTTTGCCAGGTGCTCCTCATCATTCTTACCTGTGATGATTAAATCATCTAAATAGCATCCCACTTTTAAATCTTGCAACACTTTATCCATTACACTTTGAAACATTGCAGGGGCAGCAGACACTCCATAGCGGAGCCTTGAGTAAGAGTACAGTCCTAATTGAGTGTTAATGGTGACAAACTTCCTTGAGTTGGGTGACAGTTCAATTTGTTAAGCTTGTGACAGATCCAACATACTAAACTTAACCCCACCATTATGTTGTTGAAGCAGTTCTTCCACTCTAGGCATGGGATGTTCAGGTACTTCAAGGTATTGATTTATATTGACCTTGTAGTCCCCACGTATTCTGATGTCACCATTAGCCTTTCTTACAGGTACAATAGGAGCTGCCCGGTCGCTATATTAGATTTTTTTCAAAACACCTAACTCCTGCAGCTGTTTCAATTATCTGGCCAAACCATCCTTCAGAGCATAAGGCAGTGGTCTAGGCTTGAAAAATTTGGGCCTTGCATTTTCTTTGATCTTAAGTTCTGCCTGATTACCTTTAGCTTTTCCCAAACCTTCACTGAAGTTTTGGAAATTTATCAAGCATGAACTTTGGTACCTGACCACGGGTGGCTTGTACTCTAAATATGCTCTGCCAATCTAAATTAATACTGGATAACCACTCTCTACCCAACAACTCTGGACCCTTGCCTCTCACAATATACAAAGGTAATGTCTGTTTCTGTCCCTCATACTCCACCACTACCATGCATTTCCCCAATACAGGCACTGGGTCCCCATTAAAAGTTTTCAGTCTTAGGTAAGGTTTACAGATCGGTACATTTGGAATTAATGCATTTTTCTTATCCTGTGACATTAAAGATACTGATGCCCCGGTGTCTACTTCCATTTCAACTGGCTGACCATTCATTTTTACTAACACTTTAATTTCTTTGGCAGTAGCACTTTCCTTAAGGCTATTGACACTGAATATAAACATATCTGATTCACATTTGCTTGACACTAAATTAACTTCCTCCTCACTGGATGTACTATCAATATCTTCACACACTTTCTAAACTCCTTTCTTACTGTACTTCTTTGGCTTTTTATTCCCCATTTCACCGTCCTGTCTCTCTGGCTGCTCGCCACTGCGGGACTGTGTACTCAACTTTGCTCTTGGAGACTGGGTTTGATGGCACATTTTGCCTACATGGCCCTTGTGACCACACGTGAAACACAGCTTTTCTCTAAAGAAACGATCATCTGGCTCATGGGATGTCCCTCCGCACCGATAACACCCTTTTCTTATTAGGGGGCATCGGTGTTCTTTCACCTTGTTTACCTGCTGCTTGCTGGCACCCTGAATTTCCTCAACCTGCTGCACTGCTGACTCATGACTCATAGCAACATGGTAGGCATTATTTAAGGTCAATTGTGTTTCGCTGAGTAATTTTTTTTTGCACGGCCGTGTCAAGTAACCCAATCACAAACATATCTCTCAGGGCATCATTGAGGAAATTCCCAAACTGACACTTTTCTGCTAACCGACGTAATTCAGCTAAATACTGACTCACCGACTGTCCAGCCTTCTGTCTCACCGTCCAGAACCGATACCGTTCAGCTATAACCACTGGTTTCGGTGAGAGATGATCCTGCAGTACTTGCCAGAGTTCCTCGTACGTGTTCTCTGTCGGTTTCTGGGGCGCCAGTAAAGTCTTCAGTGACTCATAAGTCTTGCCCCCAATCACACTCAGGAACATTGCTCTCCTCCTTTTCTCTGTCTCGGTGTCCTTGATATTATTGGCCAGGAAGTACTGTTCTAACCTTTCACAAAACTCCTCCCAGTCCTCCTCTGCCATAAACTCAGCGACGCTGCTGAGGACTGCCATTTTGTCTTTCTCTTCTGTTTGTCGCGACACTAGTTGGCTTCCACTGCTTCCTGGGTTCTTAAAGCGTCCATCCTGGTCCCCATTTGTTATGTATAGAGGCAGGAACACTCATACTGAAGGTTAAGAAACCGCAGCTACGGGCTCCATTTATTTGTCAACAGACAGCCAACTTCAAAACCCCCCGACAACAACAGAGCATCACCATGCACAACTGCGCAGTACAGACAAAATAATAATACATTACACTTGTAATACATTACACTCCATTTGTGTTATCATATATTTTACAGATACACGGCTGGATTAGTCGGAGAAACATTGTACTACATGGTAACTCAACCATTTTTGTGAATTAAACAGCCATGCCTACACTATTGATTGAACCAGAGATGAAGTATTTCACATCTTATCCGACCCCAGGATGCTGATACCTTTTTTTTTTCTTTTTTTTTATCAAGGGTACATGACTTATTTCCTTAGGGATGCACCTGACAAAAAGGGGTAAATATTGCCGCAAAACTTAAGAACATAGAGGATTAAATGCTAGATATGTCCCACACAGGTGTGACCGAACTACCAGGAGAAGAGAAGAATACAATCAGGTGTTTGTCTGGGGGGTACTGCTTTAAAATTATAGTAATTCAGATAACAATTTATCGCACTTAAAATGACCATATCTTACGTTTACATTCTTTTCATATGTGCCAGAAATTAGGCAACATTCTATTACATTACCTTCAAAGCTTTTTGATCTTGCTAGAATCTTAGAGCCTACTCAGTCAGTATGGTGATCGCTGGATGCATTGTGCTGAAATAAACCACTACTCTGTTGGGCAGTCCTTACGCTGTATTTAAGCTGTGAGATCCTAGTTTCCAATTTTTTTCCAGATTATCCTAAATAAAATTTGTTACAGTTTTTACGCGAGATTTTGTAAACAACGCCTGACTTACATGATGGGCTATTCTTGTTGATTTTCTTTTTATGGTGTTTTCATATTTGAATACCACTTATATAAGTTTCTTCAGTATGTGAACATCAAGAAAAAACAAAGTAGAAAATTCAGTGTGTGAACAACATCAAGAAAACTCAAATTAGAAAATTCCGTTAAGAGAATATCAAGGTTTTCCTAAGAAGAAGGGATGACTTGATGAAACAGTTCTCTGTGCAAAATACTTCATGGCACATTTAAAAACCCACAGGCCAAAGAACCCCATTGGACCAATCATAAGCTCTGTGGGCTGTACGACATACAGTCTCTCAAAGTGACTTGTAACACTGTTGTCCCCTGTTTTGTAGGCACTATCTCTGGTTCATATGTTCAAAACAGTGGGGATTTGATAAAGTTAAAATCTCTAAATGTCATGTACCCCTACAAATTAGTTAGCTTTGATGTTAAATCAATATTCACAATGTTGATGATGTTTTAACCCTCCCGCCAAGCAATATGAGTAGTAACATTGATGGGATTTCCTCTGAAAACATTGTCAAGATAATTAGACTGTGCATTGTAAACTCATCTTTTGCTTTTGAAGGCAAATATTACACACAAAAATTTGGTATGGCTCTGGGTAATCCCCTCTCCCCAGTTCTGGCAAACATTTACATGGAACATTTTGAGAAACATTTACGGACCTCCGTAAAGGAGTAAAACATAGTTTGACACCGATACGTTAATGATATCCTGTGCTTGTGGGCTGACAGTCTTCCTATCGATGAATTTCTCCTGAAATTAAATTCGTTAGTTCTATTGGTAAAGTTCATTCATGAGGCGGAAATGAACTGCCTTTCTTGGATGAAAAAATTACCAGGGACAAAAGTGTTTTGAAGACTAAGGTATACAGATATTATGTCATATGTGCATTAGTATTCATACCATCACATTAAGGTAAAAACACCTGTGTTCACATCCATGTGAATGGAATTTCAGACCCAGAATTTTTAGATGAGCTAAAAATGATTCAGAACATTGGAATGAAGCTAAAATATCCACCAAATATACTAACTCAGTGCCACAATACAGTCAAGAAACGATTCCTTGAGGGGAAAACTAATAAACCAGAGAATCAGAATAATCGAAGAACCCTTCTTCCTCCCCCTCCATGAAAGTTTTCTTGATGTTCACATACTGAAGAAACTTAATGAACAAGTAGTATTCAAATATGAGAACATCATTAAAAAAAAAACTCATCAAGAACAGCCCATTTAGTAATTCAGGCGTTGTTTACAATATCCCGTGTAAGAGCTGCAACAAATTTTATATAGGACAAACTGGCAAAGATTTGCAAACTAGAATCTCGCAACATAAATACAGTGTAAAGACAGCCCAAAGAATAGTGGTTTATTTCAGCACAAAGCATCCAGTTATCACCAAACTGACTGGGTAGGCTCTAAGATTCTAGCAAGATCAAGAAGCTTCGATGAAAGAAATGTAATAGAATCTTGCCTAATTTCTGGCACATATATAAAAAAAAATGTAAACATGAGCTATGGTCATTTTAATTGTGTGATAACTTGTTAACTGAATTGAATTTAAAGCAGTACCCCCCAGACAAACAACCAATTGTATTCTTGTCTTCCCCTTGTAGGACAGTCACACCTGTGTTGGACACACCTACCATTAATCCTCTGATGTTCTTAAGTTAAGCGGCAGTATTTTCCCCCTTTTGTCAGGTGCATCCCTAAGGAAAAAAGCCAGGTACCTATTGTTCTGTTAATCGTTCATTTTTAATTCAGGTCGTCTTTCATTCTGCGTGGCATTCCCCGCTGCAGGTGTGCATGAGTTAAGCCGCGGTATTTACCTCTTTTGTCAAGTGCATCCCTGATGTAAAAAGTCAGGTACCTATTGTTTTGTGGATCGATTAGTTTTAATTTAGGTGAACCTTTGTTCTGTGTGCCACTCCCTGCTGCAGGTGTGTATAAAAGACCTCTACCCTTTACGTATCTATCACTCTGTCTGAAGATGTAGTATATATATATATATATATATATATATATATATATATATATATATATATTAGGGTGGTCTTTAGGTAAATAGTGAAAACTGAATATGGGAATTCTTCATGGGCCACCCTCCTAGCATTGTGCCACTGATAGAAAAACATGGCATGTAAAATTTTTTGGTACATTGGTCAAAAATTTTTGGTGTTCCAACGGACCTGAAGTTACTCCCTATATAGAAGAATGGGACCATTCGTGGGAGCCTCTCATTGATCCGCAAGAGGGCGTGGTCATGGCGGGAATGGCGGGCAAGGGACAGGGAGGGAGGCGATAAGATGCAGTAGCACCTGGGCAGGTGGGGATAGGGCGAGTGGGGAGGGAACTGGTCAGTCAGTAATGCATCATTTCCCCTTTTATTAGCTTAGCAAACGGTTGTTTTGTGCAATACGAAAGTAAAAGCATAGTCTTTCATCTGAAAATCTTTCCAAGTGGTGAGTCATTCTCAAGGTCTGATTGCAGTGGCTACAGCTGGCAAACAGCCTTCTTTCATGGAGGATGACGACCACAACAAATGTAAGGAAGAGAGGGAAACCAGGTAGAAGACCGTTATCTGATTGGATGGACAGCCCATCACCCACCTCACAGGTGGTAAGTTGCCATATATCGGTGAGGACCTTCTTTGGCTGTTCCATTTTCTGCAGAAGCAAAAGAGGATCCTACAGGATTCTGATACTGTGCCAGAATTTCAGTGACACAGAGCAAGCACAGGATTCCATAAGATGAAAACCTGTACGAGGAATGGCGTTCCCCAAGCAATAGGAAGGAAAGGAAGACAGAGGTGGAAGAAGGGAAGTGAGCTGACTTTAAACTGAAGCTGAAGAACCTCTTTGACTTGCCACACATTGATGCCATGAAGCTGCTGAGGAACGAAGAGGACAAGGCATTTCTGAAAGCTCGATAGGAGGAAGGCTGCAAAGCCATCATGCTCGGTGATGACCGGAAGCTGTCCAATGCTGAAGAGAAGAAGCATGAGAGAAAGGAAGCTTCCCAAGTTCGGGAACTACGAGACCAGCAGCAGCTGGCAGCACTGGATGCTTCTGTTGAGTTGGAGGACTCCGAAGAAGGCAGAGAAGACAAAGACCCTGTTCCCTGACCATCCATGTCAGCTGCCACATTCTCACCCAAACGATGATGATCCTGATCTCGTGCACCTGTCATCACTCTGGAATTGTCTAATGCTCTGGACTACACGAAGGCCAGGAACCACAATGCTATCCACATCTTGGCTACCACAGCATGCGTATGGGAAGGATCCTTCAATTATGGCTTTGAACTGGCAGAGCATCCATGAGGGGCAAACTAAGGCTCGTGGCGAACAGGCAGTAGCTCTGCACTCATCCTTCAAGCTTAGTGTTCTCCTCATTATTCACTGGGACAGTAGGTTTGTTGTTGATGAACCAGGTCAAGAAAAGTTCGAATACTTACCTATCCTAGTGTCTGGAGAGGGAATTATGAAGCTGCTGAATGTTCCCAAACTGCAGTCAGGAACAGGAGCTGACATGGTGGAAATCTTTGCCACCCTGCAAAAATGGGACCTGGTGGATTCAGTGACAAACATGAGGTTTGACACAACTGTTAGCAACACCAGAATTCGGTCTGGGGCCTGCACTCCCCTGCAGGAAGCACATCAGTGAGATCATCATCCAGAAAGTTTTCAGTCTGCTCTAGCATCATCACATTAGGGCCGGACATTCATCTCTTCAAGCGTTTCAAGCAAGGATGGACCTCCATTGCAGCTGATCGCTTTGACCTGCTCACCAGCCTTCCTACTCGTTGCAGCGAGGTCATCACCTTCTGTCATCTTTAACTCACTGCCCAACAGCCACAGGAAGATTACTGGGAGTTGATCGAGTGCACGGTGATCATCCTTAGTGGAGTTCCTCCTTGTGGCTTCCACATTTCGCGGACTGGCACCTACCACCTTGCCCGTTGGATGGCCAAAATCATCTGCTCACTCAAGATTTACACCTTTTCCACAGGCAGTTCAAGCTCACTGTGCGAGAACTTGCCACACTCGAGTGGTTTGTCATATTTGCCATCATGATTTACTTCCCATACTGGTTCACAGCATCAGTTGCCACATCTGCTTCTTGGAACGACCTTAACTTCCTCCAAGTCATCCCGGACTACATTGACTTGGAATTCTCATCCACTGGTGTGAAGGCCTTCAGTCTCATCTCTCGTACCTCCTTGAGGAACTGGTTGGTCTGGCATTCTTTGACGAGTCCCTCTACTTGGAAATGAAGAGGGCCACGGTCACAGCTCTGGAGAACAAGGAGGGTCATGAGCCTGAGAAAAGAAGGACTCTGGAGCTGTTTGTGACTGCCATTCAAATGAAGAACCTCCCTGATTTCGTAACAAGCACCATTCGCTGCATTTAAGTCTTCCTTGGCCCCTCAAATGGGTTCCTGAATGTCGACGCATCCACGTGGGTTAAACAAGATGACGACAATAAAACCAGGCAATACATCCGGTCACTAAAAGTCATGAACAACCTCACTGAGCGAAGAGTTGCGTTCCATGTCATCATTAAAGACGAGGAGCAGTGGAAATTCCTGTTGCAGGTCATAGAGGCTCATTGTCAATGATTCCCGGACACTCAAAAGGCAACCATGACTTCTCAGACTAGACAACAACGAGTGGGGGATCTGTTCCCAAGAAGTCACTCCAATGAGGAGCTAATACATTTACTGTATGGGGGACCTAAGGCATGCTGGCAGGGTATTAAACCCTGATGGCACAGAGTTTGAACTTCTGGGTCTCTGGGCCACCAATAAAAACTACAGTGGAAGACCGAAAGTTTGCAAGGAGGGTTTTTGTACCAAGAGGAACAAAAGTGTGGGGTTACCCATAAAAATGTACAACTTTGAAAATAAGGACCACCCTAATATACAGTATATATATATATATATATGTGTGTGTGTGTGTTTATGCTTCTGACTGGGAATCGAACCCCTAGACCTCTTATATAGGCGTCAGGCACTGATACCATTCCACCATGGCGTGATAAAAGCTGAGAACACCTGATTTTTTGACGAACCAGGTAAATCCATTATGGAAGGATATATTTCAGTCACAACACATTAGGATCATTTCTCAGCCCCACGCAACTCGACAAGTGACAGAGCAGTTTTAATCTATCCCAGACACAACACGAGCGTCTTTATATGTTGGAAAGACACATTACACGCATGTGTACAAATGTTTTTTACGCTTCTGACTGGGAATCGAACCCTAGACCTCTTAGATAGAAATCAGGCACTGATACCACTCCACCATGGCGTGATAAAAGCTGAGAATACCTGATCTTTTTGACAAACCAGGTAATCCATTATGGAAGGATATACTGCAGTCACAACACAGGATCATTTTTCAACCCCACGCAAATCGGCAAGTGACAGAGCAGTTTTAATATATCCCAAACACAACACGAACATCTTTATACATTGGAGAGACACACATTACACGCGTGTGTACAAATGTGTTAAAATAACATTTACACACGCGTGTAATGTGTGTCTCTCCAACATATAAAGACGCTCGTGTTGTGTCTGGGATAGATTAAAACTGCTCTGTCATTTGCCCAGTTGCGTGGGGCTGATAAATGATCCTAATGTGTTGTGATTGAAATATAACCATCCATAATGGATTTACCTGGTTCGTCAAAAAAATCTGGTGTTTTTATCACGCCGTGGTGGAGTGGAATCGGTGCCTGACTTCTGTCTAAGAGGTCTAGGGTTCAATTCCCAGTCAGGAGCGTAAAAAAACATTTGTACACACGTGTGTGTGTCTCTCCAATATATATATATATATACATATTTATATTGAGCCTCTGTGGTACAATGGTAAACTGTGCGTTTTCGTATGTGGGAGAACCAGGGTTCGTGCCACGCCTAGGTAAGAAACTTTGGGAGTGTTCTTCCGGCTACATACTGCTTTGGCAGACATGAGGGGTGCTGTGGTTGAACCAGTGTCGCATACTATGAATTATGCTTGCACCCAGTCGGCTTGTGCGGGCCGATTACACTTGGTTCACAGACGACAAACACATCCAAAGCCACTCCAACATTACACTCACATTTACAAGAACATCTCACCCTACATACAATCTCTACCAGACAGCCTAAGCAGTTTGGTTGAGATGCATGGGCTGTATCATCCCCACTTCGGTCGGGATAGGCTGGTCCTGCAGTGAACACTCAAACGGCTGATGATTATTATATATATATATATATATATATATATATATATATATATATATATATATATATATATATATATATACCGCCTATGTGTGCATGTGTGTGTGTATGTGCGCGAATTATTAATGCCTTACTGCATATATACAATCCTTGGTTGTTCCTTTCATTGTCTATTACACATGTATATGAAGTCAACTTAATTATTCACATCACAGCTAGTGATGGAGATGTATTTTATTTAACACACCTCTCTCACTAACACTGATGCAAGTAATTATGTTACTCATATACATATATCCCAGATAACATGGAGTTATTGGGCCAATATCGACTCATTCTGAATTAGTATCGGTACTGACGGCTTGCGGCAAATCGCATGTGACCTGCATTGGCTTAATACACAAAATACTCTTCCATTCCAATTCTGGCAAACCAGAATTGAAACAATATTGTTGCCAGTGCTAGCATATACCTGAACTGGGTCTATTATAGTCGAACCTTTATCACGCCATTTCCAGCTGTTTGTTTAATGTTTGCCTATATCTAAATATTACAGTTTTTAAGTTAATTTAATTTTAGGTAAAAAACACTGAAGCAAAAAAAAAAGGGTTAGTCGATCAGTGATCTTAAATGTTCTATTTTTACATGAAAAGTAGGTAATTATGTATTGTACTATAACTCTGCTGATAACAATTGGCTATTTATTAGTATTAGTATTATAATCCGAACAGTGAATTTGGACTGGATTTTCCCCTTATTTTTCCAGCTTTTCTTCCACCGCCCGCAGTATCACTGATGTCTATCTTCCCGATATTTGCAGGGCAAATTACATTCTTTACACTAAATTTGACTTGGCAAAACTCCATATTTTCTTAGTAGTTCAGTAGATGCTTCGTTATTACTGTGGTAAAGTAAATACTGATTCTGTGTAGTATGTACTTTTTTCACCCCTTCCTATGCTAAACCTGTTTTTGTTTTGTTTTGTTTTTTTAAGTATTATTATTATTTCAAACTATTTGGCTCCTATACAGGTCTGGCAGTCTGTTTAATAGAATTATGTGTGCAATATATACCAGACATGCTTTAACGAAGAACCAAAAATTATAAACTGCCGATGTTTGAGAGCCGTAAGACGTAAACAGACTTCTCACAAACCTTTTCCAAGCAGCAAAACCACCTTTAAATCATCTTGTACTGTGCTGAATATCACTATTGAACAAAGACATGAATGATGTTCTGCACAGTTCAAGGTAATTCAAAGGTGATCTCTCAACTTGTAAAAAGAGAAGAAAACCGGATATGCAGTTTTGCCTTTAATGGTCTGATACTTAACCAATGCTGGCTAACAGATGGTTCTATAATGGTTATGAATAGGTCTGATACAGCAGTACATATTTACATGGATCGACACGTACCCAGCAAACACTGAAATGACGGGCCAGCACTGGCAGATAACGAAACTAAGGAAAAACGGCAACCATGCACTGGATCGATTCCTAGCCTTAATATTCTGTTTATATTGGGCCAGTTGATGTAAAACTTGTGTTGGGCCGATATATAAATAAAACTTTTTTTTTTTCTGACACTGGGCTGAAACGGCAACCATACATTGGACCGATTCCTGGCAGTAATCGTTATATATATATATATATATCTATCTATCTATCTATCTATCTATATATATATATATATATATATATACAGTATACAGGTATATTGTTATGGTGGTGTATATTGCGGTGCACTCTTAACCCTTAATTAAGCACCAAAAGGGATAAGATAAAGTTTGCAAGAAAACTAACTTTATTGTACAAGTACACTATAACATACACAACCAAAGAAGAAACCAGGGTTCGTTTTACAAAAGGAGGAATCATATAGGCCTCAGGATACAAATAAAAAACTAGTGTTTTCTTACCTAACCAGAATACACTCAGTGGAGGCTAAGTACTAACAAAGCTCAAGGAAACGTGGAGACTTTGAAGGTAAATCCAGATATAAATCACACACTAGTGTAAATGGAGTGAACCAAAAATGGGAAATGGTACACAAACAGTGTGTTTTGTAATCAAAGTCACGTATTGAGTAGAGTTGGGGAAAAGTGCAACACAATGTGACAAAAGTGTACCGTGACAGTAAATGTGTACAAATGTGTGCAGATGACAAAATGTGCACAAGAATGTGTGTAGAAAATGAGACAAAAATGTATGTCTGTACAAAAAGAGACAAATGTGTCTCTTCACATTTTCCTCGACCATATAAAGGGGATTTACTCCACCTTCCTCAGCTAATAAACCACTATGCTGTCTTAAAAATAATCTCTGTCCATAGAGAATCAATAGAGGCACCTGCTACCAATGAGGGCCTCATACACTCCACACAGAACCAATTGCGTGCCATAAAGAATGTGAGGGAAGCGTCATTTAGGATTCTAATTGGCAAATATCCCTACTTTGCTCCTCCTACATTATGCTACACCCACAGTTCAACGACAAGAGGGATTTTCTGCTTAATTTGTGAGAAAAACATCTGGTGTGTTATCAGTTCAGAGGGCAAAAGTTGACCGCTGGGTAAATACGTAAATACACGTGGGGACTAGGGTTACCCTTTACAGGCAGCAAAAGTGATAAGAGAAAAGATTTAATGTTCTTAACGGCTCGCTTCTCTCTCGTTTCATTATCATCTTGTCTTCTATTTCACCCATTCGCTACTGAGGTAACTACGCCAGTGGCAATATATATATATATATATATATATATATATATATATATATATATATATATATATATATATATATATATATATATATATATAAAATGGGCCTATTGGTGTAAGACATGTAGTGGACGGATATATAAATATAACTTTTTTCGAAAACTGGGTCAAGAATGGTAATAAAATGTTAGCCCAATCTATGTATTGCTGATCACGCCAATCAAGCAGCTTACAACTGAGTGATATACAACATCCATCACAGATCACTTTCATATATTGGATAATTGAAATATATTTTATATAATATAGAAATTTCAACAGAGTCGGGAGTTTTCCACAGGCAACTGTCTTGTTATATAACGAAAGTCTTATTTTTGGTAATGTTTTTGTGGAACTGAATTTAATTTCAGTTTTCAAGATCATAATTTATAATATTAATGTTAAAGGGGCATTGGTATATGCACAAAATATATACAACTGGGTCTATAAAATGGTCAGAGTTGCACAGTTGACTATGAAGGTCGTCCGTGGCTCAGTGGTAACATGTACATATCTGATGTGTTGAAGGCATGGGTTCGAGTCCCACACCAGGCAGTTAATATAACTGAAATACCTGCTGCCGCTGGACCGACCAGCCCACCATCCCCCACCCTACCACCGAGCTGCCGCCTCACCACCACCCCAGGAGGACACCACGGAGGGCCGGGTCACCGAGAGGTCAACCCGGGACAAGAAGGGCGCCGGTGCTCCCCTGTCCTGAGTCCCTTTGTCCCTCAACTGGTCCGACAGAAGCTACGCCGGCAGAAGACACGACCCTGCGGGCGGGACAGCCTTCACCAGGTTCGGGGTGGGACTGAGCCAGATTCAGTCCCAAGCAACACCACGGTACGGCCACTGTACGTGCCGGGGAGGGTACGGGCACTGTACGCCCCTCAGTTGCTTTCCCCCTATCAGGTACGGCAACTGTACGCCCTTCAGTTACAGCCACATCTGGAGACGGCCTCGGAGTGTTAGCTATTGAGTGCACTCCGACTGGCAAAGAAAGGAGGAGTGGAACCGCGATAATGGCCACTGTACGTGTCAGGGAGGGTACGGCCACTGTACACCCCTCATCCACTACCTCTTCCTCCTACAGGAGTAACACCGCGGTAACGGCCACTGTACATGACGGGGAAGGAGCAGCCACTGTACGCCTTTCAGTTACTTCCCGTGGGGCAGGCAGACCCGCGGTAATGGCCACTGTACGTGCCGGGGAGGGAGCGGCCACTGTGCGCCCCTCATCTGCCTCTTCCTCCTTCAGGAGCAGCACTGCCACAACATCCACTGTACTTGTGGGGGAAGGAGCGGCCACTGTACGCCCTTCAGCTGTGGACCCTGGGGATTACAGAACCGCCACAACGGCCACTGTATGTGTGGGGGAAGGAGCGGCCACTGTACGCCCTTCATCCGTGACTCCTGAGGTCCTCCTGGAGAAGGAGGTCCCTTGCGCGGCCAGTCTTTCACCTCTCGGCTGCGTGGGACGCCCCTCTCTTGCTCCCTCCAGGTGTGGTTCCCCGGAGGTGCTGCTGGAGTGGTGGCGCGGCCCTGTGTCGGTCCTGCTGCCTACCCCTGGTCGGCCCCGGTCCTTGACAGACACCAGACAGAAGAGGTGCCGCAGTCTGCCCCTGACGGCGCCCCTCCCTACAGGCAACCGCAGCACCCAGGCTCCCAGACCGGACCGGCGGGCCCCAGAGCCAGGCCGTTTGGGCTCCACTCCCCCACGGCTCTCCGCCCAGAATAAGAGGCGACAGGGCCGTCTCCTGCAGCTGTTCGGCCCCAGACCCGAGGGCCGCCCGTCAGGTCGAGGCCCTCAAGTCGGAGGGCCTCCCTGCACCCCACCGACGAGGCTCCAGCACGAGGGCCTCTCAGGTCAAGGCCCCCAAATGGGAGAGCCTTCCTGTGCCCCCCTGACGAAGAAATCCCGGTCAGTGACACCCCTATGGGTAGTGCACTGTCTCCTGCAGGAGGGCTCCCCAGTAGAGCCCCCTCCCACGCCCAGGCGCCTCCTGTGTTAAGCTCAGGAAACAAGGGCAAGTAGTGACTTTAACGCATCTCGTGTGCCTTGGAAAACCACAGAGATGGGAGTGAACAGTGACAGTGAAGGAGTGAGGCCAGAATAATATAAGTGACACACAGTGAGACAAATACCCAGGCAGAACAGAAAAGACTAGTGAGCATGGACATAGAGCCATATGGAAACAGCAAGAGCGCGAGGAAAAGCCAAAAGTCTGTGAACAGTGTCTCCGCGACTAAGAAACTATCCCGAGTGTCGCGACTCGTGCTCTGACAAGTTATAGTAATATTCACTCTCTCGACTCCTGGCCCTCTGTACCCCTTGTGCATCTGGTTGAGATTATTAAATACTAATTTTGCCTATGGACACAATACGGGTATATAGAACTTAACACTCACCATCGAGGTATAATTGCAGAACTCCACTCTCTGCCTGTGCTGTGTGTGATACATTATATTGGGGAGCTAACTCTGTAAACCTGTCTCCATCATATCCTGTAACTCTTTGTTTTTATATTGTAACGGTGTATTGAAATAAGCCAATAGATGTGTTAAGGTGTACTGCCTAGTTTTTATGCCCTGTTCCTTTGTAAGTGTTTTATTTCCGGTCCGGAAAGAGGACCCCGCTCAGTCGCGGGCGTTTTTAGCACGAGAAGTCGGGCTAAAAACATCCCGCATAACAATAATTTGTTTCATTTCAGACCTTCCATCACTTTGGCAGCAATTCGGGACAGACGGAGATACTGAGCTGGCAACATAGTGTATATTCATAGATGTATGTAACTTGGGTAAGAGAGACTCCACTCACTAAATCAGCTGTCAGATGTGTGGACTGTACAGTAGGCAGTCAGAGGGCAAAGGTTCGAATCCTGATTTTTTTTAATTTTTTAAAAGCATGTAAAGGATAAAGTTTACAATGTTATTCCCTCAAAGGAAGAAAAAGTAAATTTCAAGATCTGTTAATTTCGAGCTATCCAGACACACTTACTTGTAAATTGGCCCGATTACTTTCACGCGATTCAGATTTGATTACTGGCTTCCGATACAGACATAATGTTGGTCCAGAAAAGAACCGAATCTGGATCTATGTGCAAACGGTTGTCGGCACTTGCACCGGGACGATGCAGGTCATCTGGCTTGCCTGCACCATTCTGACACCACGTGCCATTACAAGCCAGCATCGGTATGGTTCTGAGCCAACAAATCATATTTACTGGGATAAAGGAAGATGAAGGGATCGAGCACTGATTTTATAATGATAGTCAATAAACTTACAATGAATAAAACACAGGGGATAGATGGAATATCTCCAATAGTTTTAAAGGAACTTGAAAACGGAATATCGAAACTTTTAGCCCTAATATTAAAATTATTACTCAGGAGTGGCACAGTACCATATGAATGGAAACTAGCAAATATAACACCACTATGCATAAAATGCAATATATCACAAGCTGGAAATTCCCGTCCAGTTAGTTTAACATCAGCTGTATGCAATTTTTAAAAAAATCGTAAATAGAGGTGATTTTTAAAAGTATTTAAAAAGAAATAAGCCTATTAAGGACTCACAGCACAGATTTAGGAAGAATCGTTCATGTTTTAAGTCTATTTGACTTTTTAAATTATATTATTGATGTTTATGATACAACTCAGTCAGCCAAAGTGATCCATCTCGACTTCCGGAAAGCTTTCGATAAAGTTCCCTATAAGGTGGATCAGAAGCTGGCTCACAGATCAGAACAGATTCTTACCGGAAAGAATTAGGTTGGAAGCATGTCAAAAGCAGAGTGCCTCAAGGTTCAGTTTTGGGTCCTGCGTTATTTCTAATTTGTATTGGCAGTATTGATGTTTTGTGTTGCAGTAGGTCCAAATTCTTTGATAAAATGAAAATTGTTAACAGAGCACATACCCCTGATGATATGAAAAGATCTTTATAAACTGTTCACTTGGGCTCAAACGTGGTAAATGGATTTTTATATCAAGTGCAAAGTCATAAACACTGGAAGGAGGGAAGAAAGAATGAAGACTTAGCACCAAGCACAATATGGCTATGTGGCACTAAATTTGGGGTTGAAGTGGTCTTGGCGTGAAAGTGGCGTAAAGGAGAAAAGGTCAACGTCATTCGGAAGTCCATTAATCTTTCATGTCAATAAACTAAATGTCTAGCCTGAGAGGAGTAGAGGGAAAATAAAGGCCGGAAAAAACACGAGAATATCAAGAAGATTGGTGGAACAGAAGAGAAGCAGAGGACAGGAGGAGAGAAAGGTGAAAGAGGAAAAGGCCTCATTTAATCTCCTTTTGCGACCAGCAGGAATACTGGGGAAATATTCTCTCCCCCGTTCCCCAGGAGGATGGCAGTTCTTGGTTGTGCCCTCACAAGCGAGGTGTCCGGCATGGGAGACCTTGCAAGGACCACCGGGGCTCGGAAGCTCCCCTACCAAGAAAGGGGGGCGCGGTAGCACAGTGGTAGCGCGCCGGACTCGTAATCGGGGGATTGCGAGTTCGAGCCTCGCCCGGGCTGCCGTGCCGGGAGTGGTAGCTCGCTCCTGTAACCCTTTAGCGGGGCTATATAGTCCAATACAGGGCTTAGCTCGGGGGAACTCCATTTCTCCAATTTCCTCTACCAAGAAAGGTGGTTGCCACGGGGGAGATAGACACTGGAAGTAAAAATGAAAACTTCAGTTACACTGTGAGGGATAATCAGCCTGTATGTACACAGAAAGAAAAAGATTTCGAAATAATACATATAAGAAGTTACTTAAGACCAAGTTGTCAGTGCACAGAGGCAATAGAGAAAGACAACAAACTATAGCTGGATTTTCAGACAGAGTGATCGAATTCAAATAGGAGAATATTATAGTTACCTTAAACAATTCCTCAGTGCTTCCGTATCTGGAGTACTGTGTTCTGTTTTGGTCACAATATTGCAGGAAACATATAGAGAAGCTAGAGACAGAGAAGCAAACTAAACAAAGAAAGTTAGAAGAGTAGAAGGTGTTGAACCTACAGTACAGTATCATAGTGCAGACTGCAGTTGGATTCAATGCAAGTATTCAAAGTTTTCAAAGGGCATGGCAATATGTTAGTCGATGAGTACTTCAGAGTACACCGTTCTGACTATGATAAAGATAACGGATAAAAAATAATTGGCAAAAATTTTCAGTCAAATGAAGCAAACTTGTTTACAGAACTGTAAACATATAAAACAAGTTGCTTAGGAATGTGGTAGACACTAGTATAGTAATAACATTTAAGAATCGCTTAGATAAGTACCTAGCTTTGAAACCCCAACTTACCCCACTCATGGCTAGTAATGTGAACAACTGAAAGTTGGGTTTCTCTCTTTCAGATCATGGTAAATGCAGCAGCAGCACTAGAGTTTGAAATTAATGTTACTTTTTCCTAACAGATCAAGATGGTGTAGAACATAGTCACCTTACAATCTTTCCTGTGAAACTTACATGAGAATTTTTCTATGCTGTATGTTGGTATCACTTTTTCCTGCCTCGACTGGGGGGGTTACTGAACGGGAAGGGGGGGAGGATGCCTTCTTTCTTTCATATTTGTATCTTCCATTCACAGAATCGGATGTAATCACAGTATTTTCTGTTACAAACACCTTAAGTGGACCACTTAGTTTGTTGCTTTTATATACCGTATAAACAGAGAGAGAGAGAGAGAGAGAGAGAGAGAGAGAGATGGGAAGATCGGGAAAAATCCAAGGGAAGGGATGATGGAGACTGGCGAAAGAGAAGGACACAGAGTTCGAAATATGTATAAGCAACAGAATGAAGATGTAGATGAGACGAGGTGATAAGGAGAAAAAAAAAAGAGATGAAGATGGAGATAAGGAAGGGGTGGGAGTCAAAAAGTCATTATTTCAGTGCTATCACGTCTGCCTGGTATTCCGAGATGGGGGAGGTGTCGAGCAGAAGGGATGCTGCAGGGGAGTAGAGAGGGGATGGGAGTTTAGGCGGGATGGAAGATTGTGGGTGAGATAGAAGAATGAAACTTAGAATAGGGCAGGAGGATGGGTCAGAAAAAGTGGAATATAATGAGGGTAAGATTGCTGTCCGGAAAAGAGTAGCCAGTGGAACCAGGGAGAGGATGAAAGAGTCATGGGCCGTACTATAAAAACCAAGAGTTCAGTCGGTCCAACAGCGACGTTCATTCGTCAGACGTTCTTGAGCGTCAGTCATCTGTACTATAAAAAATCTGGACAGTCAGTCTGGCGTCTGAATGCCATAACCGTCGCTAGATTGGGCGAGAATGCGCTGCAGGACTAAAAACGAGCAAATTTTGAATGTTTCTTCTGTTTAATAAACCGGACACCCCGCTAACCCATTCTAACCTAATATTAGTATGTAGGAAATAAGTATATTTGTGCTAAAATTGGTAACAAATGATGGTAGAACGCATGA